>NC_139967.1:45690019-45900019 GCF_963993115.1 Abramis brama
CACTGAAGTGTGACACGGGTAAGGTTAGGGACAGATGTAGTTGTATGGGTTTAAGGGTGGGTTAAGGTGTAAAGGAAGGGTCAACAGTGTAATTACATGCAGGTATTTTTAAAATATAAGTACAATGTACACAATAAGTCTATTGTATCAAATGATTCATTTCAAATGTTAGTACATAGTAAAGCCACTTAAAGGATTAGTTCACCCCAAAATGAAAATTTCCTAATAATTTACTCACCCCAATGCCATCCAAGATATCCATGTCTTTCTTTCCTCAGTGAGAGAGAAATTATTTTTTTTGAGGAAAACATTTCTGGATTTTTCTTCTAACAATGGACTTCATTGGTTACCATCGTTTTTAAGTCCAAATCAATGCAGTTTCAAAAGTCTTTGAAGTGTTTAAACGGGCTGTACGCGATCTCAGCTGAAGAAGAGGTTGTTATCTAGCGAAACGATAGGTCATTTTCAAAAAAAAAATATGATTTATAGACTTTTTACCTTCAATAGTTCGGATTGAACTGATCAACAAACGGACATGGAACTACGTCATCACGTTGAAAGGTCACGCCGGCGCCGGCACAAGTACTGCCCCACTGTTTACAATGCGACCGTACGTAGGAGGATAGTTCAAATAGTATTGTTTGCTATTATATATATATAGTAATAGTATTCAGTGAATATGAATATGAATAGTATATGAATAACATTCTGATGAATATGAATAGTAGTTCAAATAGTATTGCCGGCGCCGGCGTGACCTTTCAACGTGATGACGTAGTTCCCTGTCCGTTTGTTGATCAGCTCAATCCGAACTATTGAAGGTAAAAAGTCTATAAATCATAATTTTTTTTTGTAAATGACCTATCGTTTCGCTAGATAACAACCTATTCTTCAGCTGTGATCGCGTACAGCCCGTTTAAACACTTCAAAGACTTTTGAAACTGCATTGATTTGGACTTAAAAACGATGGAAACCAATGAAGTCCATTGTTAGAAGAAAAATCCAGAAATGTTTTCCTCAAAAAATATAATTTATCTCCCACTGAGGAAAGAAAGACATGGATATCTTGGATGTCATTGGGGTGAGTAAATTATTAGGAAATTTTCATTTTGGGGTGAACTAATCCTTTAATATAAAGTGGGACCCTATTTCTTTTCTTGATTATTCTAATGTTAAAGGGCTAGTTCACCCAAAAATTAAAATACTGTCATTAATTACTCACCCTCATATCATTCCAGACCCGTAAGACTTTCATTAATCATCGGAACACAAATCTCTTTTTGATGTTCCTCCATAGACCTCTACCACTTTGACGCTTCAAAAAGTTCATAAAGGGATCGTGAAACTAATCCATATGAATTGAGCAGTTTAGTCAAAATTTTCTGAAGAGACTCGATCGCTTTACATGATGAACAGATTTAATTTAGGCTTTCGGGTAGCTTATTTCAGTCATGCGAGTACAGCTCTTATCTCTATCTCTTTGTAGTCTTATGCTGGTCTTATACTTCTTATAATTTGATTAATAAGCCATTAAGCAAAGTGTAACTCAAACTATGGCGAATAAATCTTACCAGTGTAAGCTGGTTTATGGCTTAATGGTGGCTGATTTGTTGCTGTAACTAGCTGGACCAATATTGACCTTTGTTCTGCTGGCTGGTAATGTATTGGAAACTTTTTTTCTTTTCTTGTAGAGAACACATTTAATTTCTTCCATGCGGTTTCAACAAGTCTCATTCTCTAATTGAGATTTTGAATGTATTATTGGGTATGTGTATTGTAATGAGATGAGATGGAAAGGATTAATCTGACCAGAAGCATTTGTTGTTGCATTAACCACAACGCTGACCTCACATGCAACTTAATCTGACCTCATCCTGAACACTGATAAAAAAGATTGTGCATTACCATCTGCCTATTTCCTATAAAGAAATAATATTAACAGACTTCTAAACTTGTCTCACACTTGATTTTGCTTTCTAAAATCTTGCTTTCTGACCTCTTAGAGACATTTTCTGACGCAATATTACTGAATTCTATTGAATTTTAACTGTGAAATGTTTACTTTTTAATTGCAGAATTTACCTTTTTATCTTTTGTTCATCTTCAGTGTCTGCAATGTCCTAACGGTTAAAAGTAGATTTGTCAGTTATTACTTGGGTTTTATTAATAATAATGTGAGGGAACATTTTAACTCTTTCCCCGCCAAAGAGTAAAAAAAAAAAAAAAAAAAAGCTGCCTGCCAGCGCCAACATTCTCGATCAGCCCACTTATTTCATTACTGAATGAATCAGCATTTTGAATGAATCTCTTGAATGAATGATTCGATGACAAATAAACATTTTTAACAGTCTGGTGTAGCAATGTAATCGGTACAATCGTTATTTGTTATGTCAAGTGGGTTTTGCTCTATTTTGATATCGTAGACACCAGCATTTTTATCTGAACTATACACTTTCATCCCAGTACTTCTGTGATAATTTGAATTATTGTAAGACAAAAATAAATAACAATACTGTGTGGTTGAAAAATCTGTGAAGCTGTTTCATACCTAAACATGATAACAGCTCTCTCTGGGTCAGCCAATGCAGATCTGAATGCTCCGGTATGATTTTGTCAAAGGTTTAAGTGTTTAAATCAAGATTGTGATCTTTTAAAGAATAATCGTGCAACTCTAGTTCACATACATTTTCCTTTTTGTTGAAGTGGCAGTAGTGAATATGTTATTGTGTACGTGTATTGTAATGAGATGAGATGGTGAGGATTAATCTGAACAATTTACGATCCTAACCTTCTTCAGTAGCATTTGTTGTTTCATCACTGTGTTCTCGTCATCTCTGTCAAGAAGGCAGTATATGTATAAATGTTTTGATTCATGCTATAGTGCTTTGATTTCTCCACTCACACTCCAGCCTGCCTTATCCTAACATGGTGCAAGATAATGGATTCCCTCAAGGCAAACACAGTGCTTCCTCTACAGCTGCTGCTTCTGCAGTGTAATTGATCTGCTGCTTGTACATGAGGTTGAGACTTAACAAATCTGCCTCCTGCTGTGTGTTAAAATATGAGCTGAACTGTCCATGTATCTTCCGTATGCTGATGTGTAGAAATAAATGAACATAGAAAACATCAAATATCATGTTATCCCCTTCAAAAATGCACAGATGCTCAAAACGATTTCAACAGCATGATAAAGCTCAATATGTAGTTAACGCTAAATACTCTTTTAATTAACATCAAAATACTCTGAACAGCAATATTCATCTTCGAAAATGCATTAGGTGGTTGTAAATACAAGAAAATATACAATAACTAGGTTTTTGTGTTCTGACGAAAATGTGTGCTTGCCTGTGCACAATGCTGAAGTGTTCTGGGGGTTGCCAGGGTGTTACTGTGCAGTTGCTAAGGTATTTCTTTTTACACGTCTGATCACTTAGAAAAGAAGGGCAACAGTAAGGCAAAACTAAGTACAAATAGCAATAGATGCCATTACACTAAGTGCAAATAGAGATAGATGCTATTTAGACTAAGTGAAAATATCAATAGATTCTATTTACACTACAGTTGTATTTGAAATTATTCAACCCCCATTGCAAATCAGGTTTATTGGCAAAATGTACAGACTTTCAACTGTTTGCAATGAACAAATCGAACAAAAGTAATTGAAATAGCTCAACACAAGAAATGTTTCCCCCAATTCAACTAAAAATGCAACTTTTAATGACTTTTGCAAAATTATTCAACCCCCTGAATAGAATCCCTCACAACTGCACAAATCTGCAAAACAGGTGTTGTCTCATTAATCAAGGGCTTCATTAGTTGCATCAGGTGTGCTTGAGCTAGAACACATGAAATATCTGAACTGGCTAGGTTTGTTGAGTGTCACGTTTGACTGCATGTTAGAAATGGTTAAATGAATGGTCCAAAGAGTGAGGAGAGAAGATATCATGACCCGTCACAAACAAGGTACAGGATACAAAAAGATAGTGAAGGCACTAAATGTTCCTAGAGACACCGTTGGAAGCATAGTTCGCAAGTTCACAGTTAAAGGAACAGTGGTTACACTACCTGGACGGGGAAGAAAATGGACGCTATCAACGGCTGCAACCAGATTTCTGAGAAGGCAGGTTCAGAAAACCCCTTGAGTGACTGCAAAAGACCTGCAGCAAGACTTGGCAACAGACACTAAGGGTTTCAGCTGCACAGTAAGGTCTCAAATACGTACATCACTACTGACCCAAAAGCACAAGAAAAGTGGTCAAAATCATATAAATAAGCCACAGAAGTGTTGGAATTCTGTTCTGTGGAGCGATGAAACAAAACTGGAACTTTTCGGCCCTATGGATCAGCGTTATGTCTGGAGAAAGAAGAATGAAGCAAATTCTGCAAAGAACACACAGCCTACAGTTAAGCATGGTGGTGCTTGGTGATGCTCTGGGGCTGCTCTGCATCCTCTGACACTGGAAACCTGCAGCGTGTCTGCAGCAAGACTTGGCAACAGGCACAGTAACGCGCGTACTTAACTCATTCCACAACACCACTACTGGAAGCTGTAGCTTGGGCATCATTGGACCTTCCAACAGAACAATGATCCCAAGCATGCCTCAAATTCCACCAAGGCTTGGTTTCAGAAGAAGTCCTGGAAGATTCTACAGTGACCATCACAGTCACCTGACTTGAACATCCATAGAAAATCTCTGGTGGGATTTGAAGAAGGCGGTTGCATTACGCAAAACCAAGAATATTACTGAACTGGAGGCCATTGCTCATGAGGAGCTACTGTAAGATTCCTCAGAAACGCTGCTAGGAGCTGGTGTCTGATTATACATCTTGTTTGCAGAAGGTCATAACAGCAAAAGGGTGTTCAACTAAGTACCAAAGATGCTTGCCATGAAGGGGTTGAATAATTCTGAGACTGAAAATGTCATTAAAAGATTAATTTTCAGTTGAATTTGGGGAAACCACTTGAAACATGTTGTGTTGAGCTATTTCAATTACTTTTGTTTGATTTGTTTATTGCAAACAGCTGAAAGTTTGTATAAAAGTTGCCAATAAACCTGATTTGCAATGGGGGTTGAAATGATTCGATTACAACTGTATATGAATATAGCAGTATTTTCTTAGTGATACAGTATGCTATTTACACTATGTAAAAATAGCAGTATTTTCTTTGCAATAAGTGTAAATACTGTTGTTAGATACTATTTGCACCTCAGTGTTTTAGTACAATATAAAAGAGTATGCGATAATAACATATTGAGTGTAAATGATTATATTTATTAAATACTTTTCAAATTCATCCTAGACATGGTTCGTCTGACTTTCACCAAAATTGGCTTACATCATCTTCAGACCATGATGGCAAAAAGTTATTAAAATCTTTTTGATAAACCAAACTGTTTATAATTAACGCGCAAACGAATTTGGCGATGAGCACATCAAAATGGATCTCCACAAAGCTTTAGCGTATTGAGACAAATCTTGGTAAACGTCATCACAAGCATGACCTTACTTGGCTGAAGTTACTTGCAGCATTCAGGTCTGAAGGGGTTTTTTTTGCTTATAACTTCTGAACGCATTGCCCAAAAGTAAAACTGGTCTCTTTTGATTCAGTGAAGCAAAACAATTTTTTGTAAAAATGCTGAATTTTACGAATGCATTAGCTTCATTGCGAAACTTGGTATGTGTCATCAGCCTAAAGGTACACAAAAAGTGGCATCTTGTGGTCTACATTTATAATGAAATTTCAAAACATTAGCTTTTGATTAATTTGGCCTATTCTAATGAAACTTGAAAATGGAAAATGGTCTTGATAGATTCCTTGAGTCATACAGAGAACGTCTCAGGTTACGACTGTAACCTATGTTCCCTGAGAACAGGGAACGAGCACTGCGTTGGATGACGCTAGGGGAACGCCTCAGCGTGACTGATGACTGAAACACTGTATAAACATGACAATCGTATTGGCCGGCGTCAGCCATGACGTCATGCTCTAGCGCGTCCAGGAAGTATAAAAGGGACGCCCAGAGAACATGTCATCCACTTCTTCGTCTGAAGGGACTGAACAAGCAGACCTGAAGGCATGGCAAGGAGACGCAGTGCTCGTTCCCTGTTCTCAGGGAACATGGGTTACAGTCATAACCTGAGACGTTCCCTTTCGAAAGGGAACTTCCACTGCGTCGGATGACGCTAGGGGAACGATATACCCACGCCGCCATGCTAAGGGGATGCTTAACAACTATGGCTGTAACAAGCACAAAAAACACATTAACTCAAGGTTAAAGCCCCTTACTGCTTGCACGTCAGGCTAACAGTAGCACTTCTCCCTATGGCCACTGCCGAGCTCCAGCTCAAAGCATGGATACCACATCTATTCCCAGAGAGGGGTTCCTTTAAGGGAGGCCCCGAGCCTAAGAGCCCTGGTCTGCTACTTTCGGGGGGACCAAAATCGACCCCCATGCCAGGGAGGCTATCACGCTTAATGCTGAAGCCAACAACCTGTTTAGACCTAAGGGAAGTGGAGGCCTCCACAGAAAAACTCAGAGAGCAGAAGAAGCCTGCACACTTACACCAACGTGGTCTCCAGAACTTATTCTCAAAATGTGAAAAGTTCATAATGCAGAGCTCAGACAGAGAAAGGCTAAAAACAACTCTCCGATATTGAGAGGGCCCCTATTCTAAACTACTGCCTGCAATGCCATTTGCATGGAAGCTTCAGCAGGATAACTCTCGAAAGAGAGGAGGCCTGACATGCTAGAATACAGCTACTGCACTCTTTTAGGGAGTGAAGCCGAACTGTATATATGGAGGCCTCAGCAGGATGACTCTCAAAGGAGAGGAAGCCTAACACATTTCTAGCAACCATAATCAAAGCTCAGGGAGCAAAGGGCCTGAAGCACCTCCTCAGAGAGGGAGGGGCCACTTATCAAGCTCTACCTGTAACGTCTATTTGCATGGAAGCCTCAGCAAGATGACTCTCGAAGGAGAGGAGGCCTAGCATATATCTAGAAGAGCTAGTTTCAACAATAACCACCGAAATGCTGTTTGCATGGAGGCCTCAACAGGATGACTCTCAAAGGAGAGGAGGCCTGACATACGCTAGAATACAACGGTAATCAAAGCTACAGGGAGCAAGGGCCTAAATCACCTCCTCAGAGAGAAAGGGGGCCACTTCTCAAGTTCCACCTGCAAAGCTGTCTGCATGGAGGTCTCAACAGGAAAACTCTTGAAGGAGAGGAGACCTGACACATGCTATAAAACTATAAACTGTATCACAGGAGACCTCAGCAAAATGACTCTCAAAAGAGAGGAGACCTGGCACATATAGTTATGAGAGCTAGCTTGACTGCTACCAAAGCTTCAAAGAGGAAGGTAAACTCTCAAACTCTACCTGTAATGTCTGTATGCATGGAAGCCTCAGCAATATGACTCTTGAAGGAGAGGAGGCCTGACGCATGCTAAGTACAGGCCAACTATACAAATGGAGGCCTCAGCAGGATGACTCTTGATGAGAGGAAGCCTCACACATATAGTTAGGAGAGCTAACTCAACTCTACCAAGCTAAATATCATAAACTGCCTGGAGGATGGAGGCCTCAGCATGACAGCCCTCAAATTGAAAGGAAACCTACAACATCCTTGAAACACTCCTATTTATTGGGAGCATAGAGGCCCAAACATTGTGAGGGCCTGCTAAAAACTCGACCAGAGGTTTTAGTAGGTACTCCAGCATAATGAATAGTATAACTTAAAAGTAAACTGACTCCAAAGGAGCAGAGGCCTAACAAAGAAACTCAAAGAAGAGGAGGCCTGCCATACTCATCCTAAGTGGCTAAATTAAGATATATACAGCCTGCCATAGAGCGGAGGCCACATAGATAACTCTCAGATTGAGAGGCGCCTAGCCACGCTTCTAAGTAGGAAACTGCTACCTGTGTATCTTGAAGAACATTATAGCCGAAGCCCTTTAATTTACTTTCCAGAAGGGGAACGGAGGCCAAATAACCCAGAAATATATAAATATATATTTTAATCCATTTATTTATTGTTGAACAGCTTGTCTACGTTCAATTTTGGTTACACACCAAAAGCCTGAGGTAGACCGTCAGAATAGATTATCATCATTGGCCTGATGTTAATGGATTAAAAAGGAAAAGGGGGAAAGAGGAAAAGCAGGGTGTGTACAGGGAAGGAGGCTATTATCTGCCTCTGCCAGGACGCTTGCGTCTGGTCTGAAAGTCCTCTTCCCTTACATCCTGCCTCTTCCTCCTGGACTCGCGCCGCCTCATTGTCCTACTCCTGCCAGGAGGAGGGGCACGAGTGGCGACTGAGTCCCGCTGGCCTTGTCTACGCTCCTCAGAGCGAGACGGGCCAGGACCCCCGGGCTGTCTGGGTGTGGACCTGGACCGAGGCGGTATGCAATATTTATATGCCGCTGAGCGCCCCTTCGCCTCTCTGAACCTTCCGACCACTGCCTCGACAGAAGTTCCAAAAAGCTCAGAGGGCGAAACTGGGGCATCAAGGAAAAAGTATTTTCTTTCTCCCCGATGCCAGCCAAGTTCACCCACAGATGCCTCTCCGTGGCCACCATAGCTGCCATCGATCGACCGATCGCTGCAGCCGTCTGCTTGGTAGCCCGGAGAGCCAGGTCTGTGGTGCGGCGCAGCTCAGCTACCGCATCAGGAGATAAACCCTGACCTTGATCCAGGTCCATCAGCAGGTCAGCCTGGTTCACCTGCAGCACAGCCATTGTGTGCAGTGCAGCACCAGCCTGACCTGCTGCCACGTATGCCCTGCCATTTAGACGAGATGTAGTTTGAAGGGGTCTAGATGGCAGGGTTGGAGCTCTTAGTGTCGATGCCTCCCCCTGCGAGAGATAACTCGCAAAGGTCTCTTCAATGGGAGGCATCGACACATACCCGTGCTCTCGCATTCCCTCTACATTAGAATAACTAGAATGTTGAAAGCGGTGAATGCGGGCAGAGTATACGGGTTCTTCCATGCCTTCACGACCTCGGTGTGGAGGTCAGGAAGGAATGGAAGGCTCACTAGATCTGATGGAGTGTGGCCAGAGAGAAAGCGCTCGTCAAGCCTTCCATGAGCAGCTTCCTCTCTGACATGCTGCCATGGCAACTCAAGCCTGGCAGTAGCACGCTCCTTCACCTCCATCAGTTCCGCATACGTGGGGCCGGGAGGCTGGGCAGGTTTATCTTTACCTGCCTCAGCCTCCTCCTGCTCATCTTGGCTCAAAGCCAAAAGAGCACTGCCTGCCGGACCTAATGACGCTTGAGAAAGCGTGTCCAACAGTTCGTCCTCATCACCCGCTGACGATCGCGAGAGATTCACTCCTCTCTCAAAAATCGTCAGCGAGGTCTCTTTGTGACCCCCACGATCTGAGTCTCCTCTCAGCCTCAGCACAAGAGGGACCTGACTCACGGGGCAAAGAAGATTGTCCCTCTTCCCTCGAAAAGAGAGACAAACGAGAATGGAGCGTTTTCATAGGAAACCGCTCGCAGTGTGCGCACCCCGCCCTCTCGAGAGCAGAGCGCGCGTGCTCTTCACCCAGACAACGAACACATAGGTCGTGAGTGTCACCAGGTGACACATCTCCCACACGGGTCAGCACACTTCCTATAATTTCCAGCCATGTTATTTACTCACAGTTTTGTTCAGTGAAACAGTCCCTGAAGACGAAAAGAGGATGACGTTCTCTGGGCGTCCCTTTTATACTTCCTGGACGCGCTAGAGCATGACGTCATGACTGACGCCGGCCAATACGATTGTCGTGTTTATACAGTGTTTCAGTCATCAGTCACGCTGAGGCGTTCCCCTAGCGTCATCCGACGCAGTGGGAGTTCCCTTTCGAAAGGGAACAATGAGATCAATTATTTGAAATTGCAGTCCGCCATTTTGAATTTCTTTGAAAACTTACTTTTTCAAACTCCTCCTTGATGTTGGTCCAATTTCACCAAAATTGGCACAGATCATCTTCAGATCATCCCGGCAAAAAGTTATTAAAAGCTTTTTGATTGACCAAACCGTTCTCGAATAATGCATCAACAAACTTGATGGCATGATGCCAAGTTGATTCGACGCAGAAGTATAAATAGGCCTTAACTCTGCAACACTTTGGCATATTAACACCAAACTTTATGTGTCATTGTCAATTGGCCAAATTGGTCAAACATGATAAGCTATTGAATCGGTCACACTTTAGTTTAAGGTCCAATCCTCACTATTAACTTGTATGTATCAAAATCCTTGAACTTGAACATTCTGAAGCACAAATTAGTTACATACCACAGATGATTTGGTGATTTGGGTTAAACCCATGAGCATTAACAATAATGGTTGCATTTGCAAACACTGTTAATAAGCAACATTTTGTGCTAATACTAAATCAACAATCAAAACTATCAGTTCATTCCCTGTGACAATTCCAGCTTGTCTTTTGTATCGGCTCTAGTCCCAGATCCGTTCCTTGATTTCCTGCTTGCTTATTTCTGGACATCTTGCCTTGGTAAATGAACCAGATCCATCCCTACAAATCTTCTGTGTCCATTTATAGGAGTAGTAGGTCTGTCTCCAGATGGTCCTGGTGATTTCTCTATGCCTCACACTGCTTTTGATCGGTGCGAGGCGCTCTCTTACGTCAGGCACGCTGCTGCCTCACAGGTGGGTTCATGCTGGAGCTGGAGAGGCTATGCAACCCAGTGTATCTGTTTGTGGTTGCATGCTTGTCCGTGTACCAACATTTATTCTATTGACTTGATACAAGATGTGTTTGATATGCTAGATCTACATTGTGGCTCTTAAGGCCAATATCTTTATGCATTTGGATCTGTAAATGTCATCCTGTGCCCTTGTACCATGACACAAGTTAGCACGATGGTGTCAGTCACATGCTTAGCCTGAGCATCTGGCTCAGCAGGAACATTAACCTGCATGAAGGTTACAGTTTGAGTCTTTGTGGGATAGATTGTGTGTTGGTGCATTTCATATTTTTTTATTTTTTTACATAGTGAGAAAGAAAGGGGGGGGGGGGGTTTGTGTCATTGATTTTCACAACATTCTGATGTTGCTTGCTGAATATAAACAAGGCTTTTCTGTTGCCAGAATTAATTTGTTCTCTGCATACAGGAACACAGCCATCCAATAATCAGTCACTTTTTATGTGAAATATTGGGAAATACAACAATGTAATATATATACTGTAGGTTGAGTATATTTAAAAAGAACTATCCATATATGGCTGCTATTTGGTAATGTAAACTTGCTACTTCAGTATTCATCTTTCTTTTTAGTACCAGTTTAGTGGAGAACAACTGTACCAAATATATCAAATAATGTTCTACAAGTACAGCTAAAAGCTGACATTGTCCTAGGCAATATATTTCCTAACTCTATGGTTTCTTCTTTAGCTACATTTTACACTTAAAGAAATTGATGTAAATAATAAAAAGTCTTTGTAAACAAAACAAAGATTACTGGAGTACAAGAAAATACTACTTCAAATTTTCATGTTTAATTCATTGTGTTACTTGCCGATTCTTTGTAATTATTTGTGAAATTTGAGCAATTTGAGAGTGAAAATTGTTTCTACACCAACTTTATTTCAGTGTATAATGCTGTTGTGATCATTTTAAGCTATTGTGTCATTATAAACAAGCATATCTACAGATATTGAGCATTAAATCAGATTCTAACTACAAGCTGAACTTAGTGTCTATATTTGGCTCGCTTTTTTTCCTTTTCCTTCTTTCTCTCCCCTACCTCCCCTCCCTACATCTTCATTTTTGCTGCCTCTGTGTGATTTCATTTTCTGCTGAGTTGCTAAAATGTGAGCAAGTTTATCTCTGTCCGTTTCCCTCTCTTTCTGCCCTCCTCTCTGAGTAACTTGTTCTTATTACAGGTTTAACTTCTCAGTGCAGAGTTGCCATTTGATTTCACTAATCGAAAAAGTATTGTATTATTTTTCAATCCTTAGTAAACATATCTACACTGAAAGTGATCGGCTCAAAGCAACAAAACTAAATCCCTGCCATTAGGGGTGAATTTTTCACACTAAAATGAAAATTCTGTCATTATTACTCACCCTCATATGGTAATAAAATGATTAATTTCAGAACATCTTCTCCTCTGCTGTAATATGTTCACACTAACAGGGATTTGGATCTTACTGGAGTGTAGATACTCAAGTAAGCTTTCCTGTAGCTCAAACAGTAGAGTGTTGGCGCTTGCAACACCAAGTTTATGGGTTCGATTCCCAGGAAAAGCAAGAACTGATAAGAATGTAAAATGTGTACTTTGAAATGCAATGTAAGTCACTTTGGATAAAAGAGTCTGCCAAATGCATGAATGGAAGTCATTCACATTTCTTATTTTACAGTAGATAGTTGGCAATGTGAACGTTGAGCAGTTGGGCCTGGTTTCACAGACAGGGTTTAGATTAAGCCAGGATTTGGCCTTAGTTCAATTAGGATGTTTAAGTAGCCTATCTTTTATAGATGTGCTTTAGTAAGAAAAAACATTACTGGTGTGCATCTTGAGGCAAAACAATAGCACTGACCTATTTTAAGATTTATCAAGTGCGAGTTGCTTTCAGTTAAAACGGCTCAAACATGCGTTTCTGTCTGCGACTAGGATTAAGCTTTGTCTGTGAAACCGGGGTTTGATGTCAGGTTTAATTGTTGTTTTACTGTGATCTTGCAATCGGTCTTCTCCCATTCAAGGAGTTGGTCTTGTACAGTATGACTGAAATAGCTGCATGGAGGCATTACCAATAGTGAAGTAACTTGTCATTTCTCATCAAGTATTCCAGAAGCAAATAATCTTAAAATCTTAGGAATTGAGGAGAACCAAGTCTGATGATTTTCCTAGACAGTTTTGCTAATCACATTCACCACCAAGAATTGAAGATCCAGATGTTATGAGATTTATTTGATACGCTTCTATTCTTTTTTTTTTTTCATAAATTATGATAGTTCTGTACAATATGAGGATTGAGGACTTTTTATTTTTTGTATAATTACTTCAGCTACTTTGGCACAGGTTTTTCCTTTTCAACTGATTTTCAAAATATTTTCATTTACATAATTCAATATGAAAAAATGCTTTTGAATGTTGGAATTATATTGAATAGGCCCTAAACAATGAAATCATAAGCTTGAAAGTGATTGTTAGGATCAGAGATAAATATTACTGACCAGTGTTTAAAAATATTAAACCTCACTGAATCGTCATTGATGGTTCCATGAAGGTTCTTTATAGTGGAAAAAGGTTCTTTAGATTATTGAAATATTCTTCACACTAAGAAGAAAATGGTTCTTTGTGGAGAGATGTCTTTATTAGTAAAAATGCACTACTATTAGTGACTTGTTTCTAGTTAGAACTTAAGAACGGCTCGCAAATTCGCATTGAGAGAAAGAAACTTTGCTTTCTTTCAGTGCAAATTGTGAATGATAAACTGCGTGAGAGCTTTATCACCTCAGCAGCAGAAACACCTCAGATGATTGGTGATATCTGAAGTTTGCAGAGCTGTACAGTGACTCACAGATGAGGAGGAATATTATAAAAAGAGTCAAAACCCCTTCTTATAGCATTCAATCCTGCCTACACCAACAGTGTGAAGAGTGTACTAAAAGTATTTGGACATCCATCTATAGGCCACATTTACATTACAGGGTTCAAGTGACCCAATTCAGATTTCTTTCCTCCCATGTGGCTCAGATCGGATATGACCCACGAACGTATAAGCAGGAAAAAAGCACATGGATTCCGATACTCTCAGATCGGTTTCAGGCCTCATATTGCATATGTGGAAATAAATCTATATGAATTGGATATGTGCGTTTACGTCTGCCATGTAAGTGGACAGATTCATCATTCCTGTAAGACGTTCATCATTGAAAAAGAAACGGTGGCGATTGGACACCAACTGCGATCACATGACTCTTCTCAATATCTCAATAGAAGACGAAGGCTCTACCCAATGCTTTTCGGACCTTTAAAGCAAAAGCTTGTATGATCATTTTCATCTGCATCCATTGCAAATTGCAACATTTTTACTTTCTTTTTGGCCTAAGCCAAGTGTATAGTGTATAGTGTAAATGCAGATACCAGATATGGGACACTTTTAAAAGGTGTAAGCTGGTCATCAAAACAATCGGATAAAGTCAACAAATTGGAACTGGGCATCAAGAACTGAAGTGTAAATGCAGCCTAATTAACTTTTGGCTATTCCAATAATTTGTGAGGACAAATCTTAATACAATACAATGACATTAAAAAATTGTGTGCTTTCTGCCTTATGATTCTGAAAAAAAAGTGTAAAACACAGAATTCTTCCGGATGTTACTTTGGTGTAGCGCTCAGATTTACAGATATTGCTAAATAAAAAGGGGTGTTCATAATTGTAGTTGATTAGGGGTTTTTTTTGTTTTAATTTTTTATGGAGATTTGATCTGGTTTCTGGATCCTAAAAATAAAGTTGATAAAGAAGTCAGTGAAAGTTCAGTGCTTTGAAAAGTGCTGAACATCAAAGAGGTCCAATTGAACCTGAAGTAACAGATTTTTTATGCATATATTTAAAAGACATCACAATAAACATTAAATGTAGTGTAGGTATTTTTTTTCTTAAACTTTTTGTTATACTTTTGTTATATTGTTTTTGAAATTCACATCCTGATAGCAATCAATAATAGAAGTGGTCTAAATATTAAAAACTTCTGTGGAAGTTTCCGGACGTGACTAAAACGTAATTTTTTCCTCTCGCGATAAGTCATTCCAAAAATCATGGCGATGGATGTTGGTAGGTTTACGTGTATCAGCCACCACACTGGCCATTATTATTAATCAAAGGAGACGTATGTGTGTTATCCAATCATTAATGGTAAGGAAAGACCCTTATACTTGAGAGCGGCACATATGAGGTGTTTCTGGGTGTTTCTCCCTCATTTCTGCTTCGAGGTCTTGATTGTGGCATTTCTTTGAGGTTTAGAATCCACTATTCCTGTAATTCTTCTGTCTTTTATGAATTTAATAAAGAATTCTGTCTCGTATTCTGTCCAAACACACCGCGTCATCTATGTCAGGTGACCTGTAAATGCGCAAAAACTGTTTCCATTGCAGTTTTGCGAAATATTTCTTTTCCGAATAGCCTGAAAAAACACCTCATGTAAGCGTAAAAACTTTTTTGCGATAAATGGGAGTTTTTGCGAAATTGACGTGTTTCCATTGGGCGTATTTTCAATTCGCAATTTCAATTTGCACAATTTGAAGGGTAATGGAAACACGGCTACAGTTCAATTATGCTTATTCAAGTGTTTTCATGCAAAGAATAAAATTGTCATTACACTGATTGTTGTTAGATTTTTACTTATATTATCCAAAGGTACATCAGCTGGCAAACCATTAAAGGCTAAATAGACAAAGTATTTAAGTGCGGATGATTGTGGTGGGGAGTTTGCTCAAACAATGGCAGCGATACAGGGAATAGTTGTTCTAAAAGACGACGCCGTCTGCGGAGCGCTTTCAAAGGCCAGTGAAAGCGTACCGTCAGTTAAGTCCTATTCGGACGCTAATTGTTTCTCATAGGCTCGTACGGTATTGCTCGTACTCGTACACGTAGGTTAATGTCAGTGTTTTTCTCACCCAACCCGCGTAAAAATCCCTGGCCAAATTAGTACCTACTGTTTTTTGATAAACAGGTCGTGTGGTAATTTAATTGCCGTCTGAATCCACATCTCTGAGTTTACAAGAAGAGATTCGAATTCTTTAAATCCTTTTGATCACTGCCGAGCACCGTACGTAAGATGTAGCCTACACTTTTATTTCTGAAATGCTGGAAAGTATTTACAAGAACAATATTTCATCGCAGCTCCACCTCAGCGAACAAAAATGGGAAAGAGAAGAAAGCACGTAAAAATTTTAAATGGTTATTATGGCAGCAATAAATACAATTTAAATACAATTAAAAAATATGTAGGCTAGGCTATTATAGTTTGGATTGTTTTTTAGAATATCCCATGAGCATACCTGTCAACCCTCCCAGTTTTCCCGGGATTCTCCCGTATTTTACCTTGCTATCCCGCTATCATCCCGTTTAAATATTTTCCCGTATTCCGTATTTTTAATCTTTCTATAATTTTAATTTTTTTTTTTTTTTAATCCCACTGGGCGCAAACCAGTCAAGCGGAAATCCCGCCCTGCAGCTAATTTCATTGGTTAAGGTTACAATGACAGGTAGGTTTAGGGATCAGTGTTTGGTGTAGGCAATCAGCACTGTGATGTACTGACCAATAAAATCTTTAGAATCGGCTAAAGATTCTTAGCCCAATCCAAATCCGGCCACGGACAGCACCGGGTAACGCCGCTCGTAAGAAGGTATATCTTGAGCAGCTTCCTAAGGTATGGTTCGGGGAACACGCCTAGCAATGGTATACCTTTAGTTAAGTTCTTCGTAGCGCGCTAAGAGACAACGTTACCGGGAAACGCAGACCTGGATTCCAATGAGCAAATGGCAGAGATTTCAAATTGCTCTCTCTGTGTTTTATATATAGACCAACTTGCTACTACAGATATTACTGAAATTGGTGTCCTGAGAAATCACACCTGGAGAGTGGATGTGTGGTTGAACTTAGCAAAATGCCTGAAAGAGCTTACATAAAATAGATGTTTACTGTATTTTCAGGTTGTAATTTTTTATCTTGATGAATTAATGCCATTTATATCACACTGACAAATGTTTGCATTGTGGCCAGTGAATGTACAAATTGGCACATGAGCAAAAAACGAAAGAGTTGATTTCTTAAAATACACTAAACTAATTACTGAACGGGCACGTAGCCACTTTTCCCCTCGATTTCTGAGATCAAAACTGCAATCGTCTTATGCAGTGCCATAAATTATGTACAGCGTTATGGATTTCTCTATTCATTTGAAGTAAAAACAGAGGAGGAGGATGATGGAAGGAAATGAGTTATATATTTTTTCAGTTGCTTTTCTTCTATCATGTCACATTTCACTTCAACCAATGATTTACAACATAATAACATAATGGCATTTATAATCACAACAAATGAGAAGACTGTGTTACATGCTGGTTTTAACTATTAACTATTAACATTAGTTAATGCATTAACTGACATGAACTAGCAATAATAAATATATTTTTACAGCATTTATTAACCTTTGTAAATGTTACTTAGTAAAAATGATCATGTTCATGTAAGTTCACAGTGTATTAACTAACAGATACGCATTTGATCTTAAAATGTATTAGTTAATGTTGAGATTAACAGAAATAAAGATTAATAAGCGCTGTAGAAGTATTGTTCATTGTTAGTTCATGTTAACTATTATTGTTAACTAATATTAACAAATTATACCTTTTTGTAAAGTGTAACCGGCAACACTTTAGAAAACTGTTCCGTCATTAATGAATAACTACAAAGGAAAACATATGTAATGCAATATTAACATTCTAGTAATTGCTGTTAACTAACAAGAAACCCTGATTAACGAATTGGTATGTAACAACACTCAGTTAAATGTAGTAGTTGACGATTAGCTTATTTAGTAACTATTCTTTATACCTCAAAGAGGACAAGTAAAGCACTTTTTAAACATTGTTTTTAAAGGTTCTAGAAAAAGTTGTGGTTAAGGATATTTCTCTATGTATTTCATATGCATAATGTGTGTTCAGGTGATTTTACTCAGAAAAAAAAATTGACTTACTGACAAACACAGGAAGCTTATTAGCACTAATGCATGCAACATAAAGAAATATGAATGATGTGTTTTAGGTGTGTGATCAGCAGGGACGTGCCTACGGGGCAGTGGACTAGAGGAGACCTATGCTTCATAATTAATCTTATATTAACGCAATCACAATTTCTGCCTTTCACGGTTAAATAAACATCTGTGTTATTGGTGTTTAGCAAGCAAAAAATATTGATAAATATATTGGTGTTTATTCTCATTATGGGCTGTTAATGATAGATCCACACAAGCTTTTTAAGCCTTGTTAATGCCTGACTTGTCCTCACCAGGCTGAGTTTTGTCGTGCGGCTCACACTGAACTGGGCAGACAACACGTTGCGACTCGAAAATGCACTAGATCTTTTGCAATACATTAATTTATGAATCAGCAAAAAATACTTAAATCAAGCTTTTAATGTTGTTTATGTGGTGTTTTTAATATGCTTTAAGACAAACCATGTGTAAACTCATAAGTCGACAGCATTGCTGAGTATTTTCTCCTTAAAACTGCAGTGAACCAAAGACAGTCTCAAAAACACGCTTTGAAATCGCTGGTGTTTCTGACGTCACAAACTACCTTGTAACCAATCAGATCAACGTGTGATTGTCAACCAGTGGATCTCTGAGCTGAGTGAGTGAGTGGAGGCGGGGCTCATTTGCATATTCATAGAACCACATATACTAAATGAGGCAAGGGTGTAGAGTTACATTCAAGATATTTTAAAGGGGACATATCATGCTAAATCCACTTTTTTAGCCCTTAAATGCATTTTGTTGTATATTTGGAGTGTTTAGAAGTACAGAAAAGTTGAAATTATTCTCTTCAGGTGCTTCGTTGATATCTTTATATTCTGTTTTGGTCATATTTTTCAACCTGTTCCGATTTTTCTGTTCTCTATGACGTTTTTTGAACTATTACATCACAGTATTTGCAGCGGAACTGCCAAATAAGGACATTGACTTCCAGCCCACCACTTCGAGCAATCCGCCATTTTTATTTCTCCCTGCAATTTTGTAGTCCAAGCTAAAGGATGCAGAAGTTACGAGAGGGTAAGTTAAAATGTTCGGTTGTTGGATGTAGTAACCCACACGCTTCATTACACCGTCTAATGTAGATGAACTGCTGCGCTTGTGACAGGGCACATGTTTAACTGAAAGAACGAGCAGAGAGAGAGACCCGGTCGCGCGCGCGCTCACTCTCTCTCTCTTCGGAGCCAGGCGAAAGTGTAAACAAGACTTCACCGTCTCCAAACTAGACGCTGTCTTGCTCTCTCTCCCTCGCACATATTAATCAAAATAAATCGACACGGTGGTAAAAGGTCGGAAGACCAAAGTTTCATGTGTAAATACAGTAACACACCATTGCGATACATCCATGTACAACATTGTTCTGCAGGTTCGCCGTCTTCATTTTCATCTCGCTCCGGCTCCGACTCCGACTCTGGCTCGAACATGTAAGGCTGGCTGGACAAGTCTTCCGTTGTTGACATTTTGTTAATAACGTGTAAATAAAACATTTATGTGCCGCTAGATAATCGTATCTCTGCTGTCAAACTACAAAAATGGCCGAACGGGGTGGAGTTGAACCGAGTGTGGGCGGGGTATGAAGTGTCTCAATTGTATTTAAAGAGACCACACCAAAACGAGCTGCTCTCAGACGCACATCAGAAAAGGGGTAGAAAAGGGGCCTGTGGAGCTATAATAATGAGGAATTCAGACCCAAGCATTGCAGTTCCGCTTTATATAGACTACAAATGTATGATTTATATGTAAAAAGGAACGATTTAAAAGCATGATATGTCTCCTTTAAGGCATGAAGAATTTTTTTTTTCAAGGAAAAAACATTTAAATACATCATTTTGGTGATCAAAGATGAGTTTTAAGGGATTAAATTATTGACTACAGGGGGACTTTGAGTGAACTAATCACATAGTGAAATACAGTAAATCTGACTCAATTTCTGTCAGCTTTTAAGATGTACACATTTCAATTAAGACAAATTTCCATCAAATTGAAGGTCTCGGTAGTCTATTAGTCTAGCAGTCGATTTCTAAGCAAAGTAAAAGTAGTTAACAATACTAAAATACAATAGTTAAATAAATTCAAGATAAAAATAGTTAATAAATAAAAATAAATAAATAAATGCAATTTAAAAGCTAAGAAAACAGAATCATCATACAAAATATTCAAAGTTGCTCAAAATATTGGCAAAATTCCATATACTCTGTTAATGCACTAATAACCAACACAACTAGTATTGCACAAGTGTATATGAGCGTGAATTATTACTGCACGTGTTGTTGACCAATGAGTCACACATTGCCAACATACAGTATGGTCAGACAGGGAGATATCAGAGTTTAACAGTTATTGATGTTGGAAAATAACTATTTTTAGTCTGTTTGTGTGTAAACGGATTGATCTAAAGCGTCTGCCTGATGGGAGGAGCTTAAACAAGTTATGACGAGAGTGAGTGATATCCTCAAAGATGTTTTGGCCCTTCTCAAACAGCGAGTCTTACGAAGGTGTTCAAGTGATGGCAGATCAATGCCAGCAATGCTGTTTTTACAACCTGCTGCAGGGTGTTGCCAGCGTACAGTTGCTATACCAGGCTTTCACAGCGTTAATCAAGATGCTCTCTATAGTGCGTCTATAGAAGTTGACCAACAGCTTCTGGGGGACGTAATATATAGCAAAATATCACGCGAGAAAGAGGGCTGCATCTTGAATAGCCTGTCAGCGCAATTGCTAATGTGATACAACGGTTCATTTTTTCAGTTATTTTTTAACCTTTAGACATACTATTGTTAATACTGTATGTTTTTGTTGTATTACGCCAACAAACAAACACAGCGTCTCCAAGGAACACACAGTGGTGCTTCCTGAATGAATCCACGTTATTTATGAATGAATCAGTTGAATTAAATTATTCAATGACTTAAATAGCTTTAATGACTTCCCACTGGCAGGTTATTTCTGACACCGTTTAGAACCTAAAATAATGTGTATGTCCATACATTAAAATAGCATAAGTAATTATGATTAATCTCATGATTTTGCAATTATTATTTTATTTTTTTCATATACTAACCTTTATTGTTCTACGGATATTATTGTAAAATCTACCATTAGCAAATTTTAATGTAAAATTTATTTGTATTTCATACACATCTTTTTTATTATTATTATCCTAAAATTTGAAGGCAATTCTGGCATCATGAACATCAAATGCAAGCACTAAAGCAAGTAACTAAATGCAAGTAGATCTAAAGAGGTTTATTCTTGAAATGATCTCAAATATACAGTATATTGTGTTGTAATGTTGAGGTAGATGGACAGTATTCTGCGTGTGTCACAGATTATTGGCATCCCTCTATCATAAAGGTCCATCGCTTAGTTACTTAAATGAGCCAGATTAAATATAAATAATTCATTAAGTTCATAATTCCATGTTTCAGGCCACGGAATATTTAAAATACACTGTATTTGGACATGTATTAATCCAACTAACTACACTAGTAAAGTGCATCTAATGGAAATTGAGCAGAATTGGTCACTCCTAGGATGCAACAATCACTGACACCAAGAGTGGAAACAATGGACCCTGGGAAGGATGTAATGACTTTAAAGGTTTTAGTCCCCAAAGGCATAAGTGTGTGCGTTAATAATTAGAAAAGGCAGAAATGCACATGGAAGAACAGAAGGAGAAGCTGGCATCTAAGCGCAGTGGATCCTTAAGATATTGGCAGCCATTCAATACACCATTAACAGCCCCGAACATGAGTGAGATGTTGACAGCACACAAATACTCAGGCACTCATTAGTCAATCTCTGTGACATCAGATAGGCAGTGTACTTGCGTGACTGTTTACTAGTCCAGTGGGTCGTCATGTAGCAGTTCAGTTGGAGATTTTGTCATGATTATTATTGTCAATAGAACCCAAAATCAAAATAATGTTTATTTTTGGTCACACTGTAGATTAGGGTCCGACTTTTGCCTCAATAAACTCTTAATTACTGCTTATTAATAGTTAGTAAGGTAGTTGTTAAGTTTAGGAATCAGGATTAAGAGATGTAGAATATATTCTTGCAGAATAAGGCATTAATATGTACTAATAAACAGCCAATATCCTAGTAATATGCATGCTAACAAGCAACTAGTTAATAGTGAGAATTGGACCCTAAACTAAAGTGTTACCAACATTTTTATCTTGCAACCATGCATTTAATCAAGTTGAGTAATTACTGCTAAAGGTAATTATGCATGCAAATGAAAGAGACTTCAACATTTAAAATATACTGCACACCTAAATAATTTGAACAACACTTACTAGGCTGTCTCTTATTAATCTTCAACGTAATATAATATAGTTTTAATTTGATGTTGCATTTGAGAAATAAATTTCACAGGGGTGACGAATGATGATCCTCACTGTAAATCTGGAGGCTCACATAAGTGCTGATTTATTATTAATTCACAGCTGATCTCACTCACTTCACCTAGACTTTAACACTGTCAGCAGTTCCTCCTTAAAAGCTGACAGCGCTGGTCATCTGAACACAACACTGTCATCTTTAAAGATCTCTATCATATCTAAAACAGTTGCTCCATAACAAAATAAGCTTAATCCATAAGATTACATAAGATTACACGAAGAGCGTATTGGGACTTTTTCTTTTCTCTTTAATCTCACATGTGTCGACGATAGTTTCAGAGGACACGACAGCTCAATAATGTCTCTAATTGTGCCCTTCTGGAGAGGAAGTGCACTTAGTTGTATTGAACGTGCACTTGTAGTGTACTTCAAATTTTAAATCTGTTAATAAATAAAGTTAATATATTTTAAATGTAATAAATTGAAACTTTGTTTTTACAAATGTGTAATAGGGCTGGGTATTGACACAAATTTCACAATTTGATTCGATTTCGATTCACAAGCTTGCAATCCGATTCGATTTCGATTCGATTCAATATTGATTATATCAGGTACAATACATGGCAAATTTTCTCAAGGAAAACAAATCTCTTCACTAATGCTGTAAACTATGGGAGTCAGTTGTAGCCTATAGGCTTCATTAGCCTACTATAATATTGAAGGTAAAAATGAACTGATTTGTATACAAACACTTAAATTACACTTTTATTTATTTTTATAATAATAAAGTTATGAAATATAAACATTTAAATGGTGGCTGTCATAAAAACTCACCAGATTTATTCAAACATGCATTAAATATTGAAGAACATTAAAAATTATAATGAATATGTAATATGGTGCATATATTTAGCAAAATGCTTCTCTCTAGAGTTCATTTTTCTAGCTGACTAACGAGTTTATGGAAACTGGATATGTTTTTTCTGAGGTAAATGTGACGTTGCATGACATTGTTTACAAGCTGTTTTACTGACGTCTTTCCACGGTTGAAACATGGTTGAGCGATTCCATGTCACATGATACGGATTTTGATAAGTTGTACTTTATCTTTTAACACACTTTCAGATGCTCATTCATGTTTATTTCTCGCTGTAACTGGTATTATTAAGGCGGAAGAGAAGATCATGTGATCATCAAAACGGTATTTATGGTTTTGAATTTCGTAAGAAAATGTATGTAATTTGAAATCTGAAACTTTGTTTCATATCAATAGTAACAAAGCACAAAGATTATTGCGATTTATTGGATGGGATGCGCGCTACAATGTTCTATTAATTCATCAGCTGAAAACAGGATGACTAATCGATTCTTGGGATTTAAGAATCGATATCGGTTCGTAAAAATATTCGTAAAAATTAAAATCGAGAAATCAATATTTTTTTACCCAGCCCTAATTACAAATATATTTAAAGACATGACATACAAGTTTGAATAGAAATTACATTCATTAATTTAGTTTACCACAAATGCTTATCAGTGCATTCAGCAGTAACTTAAGCACACATTTCAATATGAACTAAATCATTTTTCTTCAGACTAAATGATCTGAGCTACATTTTTTTTAAACTATGTATTTATTTCTTCTATTTTATTTCACCTAATGATTTCATAGTTCCCAAAGTTCACATTGCAAACTGGCAAAGTCACATGATTTCAGTTTCGAAACGCTTCGAAATTTCATTATAAATGAATTTTTTGTATAAAATTATAAAAATTTGAATGAAACATTTATATTATAAAAAAGGAAGAGTTTTAGTTAATAGTCTCTTATTGGCCTGATTAACCAGCTCTTCATAAAGTGAGCCCGAAAATTAAATAATGGGATTATTTGTTAATTGTAACAGAATTAACGTTAATATTTTACATTTTCAAAACACTTGCAGTTAGTTTGTAAAGGGTGTTTTATGCATGTTTTGGGTGAGTTTTCGCTGCATTTACACTGATTTGACCAGCATGTGGCATGTCGAGCGCTTCGAAAGCAATCGGTTCAATTGATTCCAAGTTTCAAAAAGCTTAGTTTTTTTTCCCCATCACCAATATCAAGCAGCACAGCGAGCAGTTTTGCATAGTTGTACGCAGATGACATGAGACAGAGAGTTTGACTGCAGATTGTTTTGTGAACGAGGCACAGTGTAATAGAGAGTCCGCAAAGAAACTTTTGTTCAATGATGAAGCAACCAACTGTATTGGGTCTGACTCTATATATTTGTGTGCAAAAAAAATTAAATGAACCTCAAGGAAAACGGTCAAATAATTAAAAAAATCCATGTAATGTCCCCTTAAGCTTTATCCATATACAAAGGTGTGCATCACAGATCACACATAGAGAATCATTGATCACATTGCAGAAACAAATCTTGTTTGAATATGATTCTCCAGCAGTTAAAATAATTTAAGTTAGATAAAAGGTGTTTGTCCAATCAGGATTGCCTACTAAAAGAACCAGGTCGGTTACTACAATATCTACAGATCTAAAGTCACATTCTCTGGCAGAATATATCTGCAGTGTGTGTGTGTGTGTGTGTGTGTGTGTGTGGTGGGCGAGGTTGCTCACTGAAAGTTGCTGATTGTGTTTTTCGGCATGGGAATCAGATCCTTCTCTCTGCCTGGATAGTGTGTCTTGAACTGCTCGATATATCAGGAAGTAATTCATTCATTGGTATTGTATCATATTTAGGTGTGTACATGGTTCCACACATGTGTGCATGAGTGTCTATGTGATAATGGTCTCAATGGTGACCAGGAAAATGCTGATAAGCATGTATGCAGTTTGTAGTTTACTGCAGTGGTCTAAAATAGCTGCAGTGCACGGGCCATTAATATGCATCAATGTGCTGTACAGGAGAGGGTCTATGCACTTCATTCCTGCATTACTGTACTGTAGCTGCTTCTAAATCCAGATTATTTCCTTTTTCTACTTACATTTGGGTCACAGAATTCTGCTGATGTGTTTAAACATGATAAATGTGTTAAACAGAGCATTTTGAAAAAATACCTTTTGAATACGCACTCCAATATACTGCAGTTTCCAGCTGAAATCAACACTAAAACACCAACAACTTTTCTCATTTGCACACAAATTATGATTACAGGGGCAAATGTTTGGATTGATAAGATGTTTTCGTGGTTCCTTACATAATGTTGTTATGACCTCAAAACACTTCTACCACAAGGCATAATTTGTCATTTTTATGTTTGCATCACATAACCAGTTACATATGTGTGGCTTTTCAACAGTAAACTTGCTCGCTAGCTCACCTGATACAGCAGAGCACTACTATTGGTTAGGTTTAGGGTAGTGTTTAGTATAGGTGGTATGTTATTTTCAAATTCAATATTTTCAAGAAGCAACATTCATTGAACAACCTTCATTCATTCTGGAGAAATGTCACCACAGGCACATATTTCCAGTGCACATACATTGCATATATAGTCCACATCTTGGTACATGTTCAAGTCCACACATGGATGGAGATCTGAAAATGTACTGCATAGAAGAAGGGAGAAAACTAAATGTTCAAGTGAACTAGATGAGTGGAGATGTGCAACATACAGTACATCACCAGAGAGAGAAGTCTGTCGGAAGATCGAGTTTTGAAATTTAGATCAGGCTGTTTTTAGATTTAATTAGATTAAGATTTTGATTTTAAAAAAGTGAAAGAAATTAATCAATAAGATGCATTTAGAAAATAGACAGGGCGAAGTTTTATTTCATGCCGACTTTTTTCATGCAAGTTGTTAAAGCTGCAGTCTGCATCTGTCGCCATCTCTGTTCGAAATCTGCAATTGCAGTTATTCACGTAATTATCCACTTTACGTGGGTTGTGCCTCGGCACGGCACAGCGCGGATGAATCCAATGTTTTGAGGAGAATGTGCAGCTGTCAGTCGCCGCCGGTGTGGATCCTGGCATTCGCAATCACAGATTATACTTTATGGAAGTATGACCAACATAAGAATTTTCACCAGAAAATGTAATCTGAACAAGTAACATCCACTTTTGTTCTGACCAACTAATGTTAAGGGGAAAAAAAGCATTGCAGTAAATCGTGCTGATTAAATCTAACAATCGCTTATCACGTCAAACCGTGCAAATTATACTTTGTTCTCAAATTGTTAATGTCAACAACATCAGCATTGCGTGACATTTAATGCCCTTCCGATATTTATCCTTGTTTTCGCATGGGCCGGTTGCAGTCTCTTTTTTTTCTCTGAAGTCCGAAGTCTTTTGCGTTTTACAACGGGTGAATCTCCAGTTGTCACTGGTGATTGTTTTTCGAACCTTTCTGGATCCGCCAAACTGATAAGTTTAATTATATCAAGTGTTGTGAGAAAAGGCTGTAAATCTCCACCTCCAACATCCTCACACTCATAGCCGACTAGCCGAGACTCTTCTTTATGTGCACAGATGTGACGTAATGACGCAAAGATATGCTCGAATTTCCAGTGGAAATCCACCAGTACCACTGGAGTTAAGAACATTATTACAAGCTTACCGTTTTGAATCGAGCGAAGGCAAGCAGAGAGTTTTGAACACTGGCTGGTTGTGTACTTGCTCAAATTTTTATATAATTAAATATTTATAAAAGATAATTTTTAACCCAAAAAATCTACGGACTGCAGCTTTAAGAACACAGTAATAGTTCATGTTTGCAAAACTGTTTAGTTGATGTCAAACTGCTGCTGTGCAATGTACTTTTTTTGGAGTGATGTGTTGCATTTCTATGCATTTCTATCCTATTTAGACGGTAAAAAAGGTTTTTGCTGGTATGGAAAAGTGAATATGTGTGTGTGTTGCATGCGTAATCTGGGGAGGGAATAACTGTAAGAGGAGAACAGCTGATGGATGGGCTTTAGGACGGCTAGAAATGCTCTTCATATACAGCAAGGTCAAAATAACTGCAAGAGAATTCTTGGAAAGAGATGTGTTTGGCTGAATACTGTTATTCAGAGAAAATTCATTTGCATTATTAATATGCTAGTATCATTGTCTGTGTTGCTGTTTATCTTTAATACAATGTACAATAAAGCCTCTTTTGTTAAAGGCACAGATTTTTGGATCAAAATATCCAAAAACCACTAGAACAATGGTATACATTTTGTTGATTTGTGTACTTACATTATCCCAAATGTTTCTAAGAATGGTAAAATCCAGAGAAATAAGCAGTTTTAACCAGGAAATGGGCCGCGTCCGTGTGTTGCCTATCATTAGGCGATTTTCCATTACAGATTTGCGCAAAACTTTTGCGATTTTTTTGGTAAATGTGGGCAAAAAACTATTGCGAAATGACAGCATTTCCATTAACCGATGTTATGCGACTAAAACTTCATTTTTTCCTCTTGCGATAATTCATTTAAAAAATCATAGGTTTATGTATATCAGCCACCGCACTGGCCATTATTATTAATCGAAGGAGACGTATGTGTGTTATCCAATCATTAATGGCAAGGAAAGACCCTTATACTGGGAGCAGCTCATATGAGGTGTTTCTGGGTGTTTCTCCCTCAGATCTGCTTCGAGGTCTTGATTGTGGCATTTCTTTGAGGTTTAGAATCCAGTATTCCTGCATAAAAACGTTTTTGCGATAAATGGGAGTTTTGCAAAATGTACGTGTTTCCATTGGGTGTATTTTCAATTCGCAATTTCAATTTGCGCAATTTGAAGGGTAATGGAAACGCGGCTAATGACATAAGAATCGCGTTACCCTCGATTTCCAACACCAAAGACGATTTAACATATTATGTGTTTTATTAGACACGTGAGCAACTGTTTTGGATACATTCACCCACAGAAAACTAATCATTGTTATAAAGCTCAACACAGTTTGTTTAAATCTCGTTTTCTTGATTTACTGCAAGTACCATGTTTTACCATGCCTAATATTGGTCTAGCTCACTGCAGTGTGCAACAAGTGTCTCATACTCATACACATACACATGACTGGAAGAAGCGGAAACGGCGTCATCAAGCTACGTCTTTGTTTTGAATAAACGACCTCGAGTGGCGAAAAATTACATAGTGTACCTTTAACATTAGTTCATATTAATTAACATGGACTAAAAGCAATATATTTTAACAATGTTTTAATAGTCCTTGTCAATGTTACTTAATAAAAATGCAATTTTCATTGTTTATATATTGACTAGTGTTAAAAATCCAACTTTTAATTTTAAAAAATGTATTAGTTAATGTATATGCTCAAGTATAAGCATATTTCATAAATGAATCAAAAACACAAATTTATTGCAGTATAGACATTCAGACGTGTAGAAATGGGCAGTTATAAAAATGATTAAGTGTTAGATCAAATTACCATTTATTTATTTTTTTGGCACACATTCACATCATGAATAAAGAAAAATTCACAGTTTATAGTGACAGATTTTAATAGTATGTATATTTTAGTATGTATTTTAGTGCATGTCATATCAAACACTTAAAACTGTGTTTCATGGAGTTGTTCAGCAGTATATTCAAAAACATTTCTTAAATGTGTGTGTACAATGTGTGTCTGTGAATTTAAATGAAAGAGAGAGAGTGTATGCGTGTGAGAGAGAGCGAGATTGCTAAGGCTCAAGAGCTAGCACAAAAGAGCTAGTCTCAAAGGCAATTATGATGCTCTGACATGAATAATACCCAGGCCTCTCATGCTAAAAGGAAAGGAAAGATGAAAATAGGCTCTGAAAATCTGTGCATTTGGTTCTTTGTTACTGTCTATTCTTCTGCCAATGTTTTATCATGCTAATGCAGCGCCTGATAAAAATAGTTTGGGAAAGACGGGCTTCCCTCACGAGCGCTCGACCGGGGTGTCGGGGAGGCCTCTGGAAGTCACTGATAAACCATAAACAACTGCAGGAAATTCCTCTCGTCCTCTGTCAGCAACTCTGTTTTTTCTTCAAGCAGAACCATCTGCTCTGATTATGCAGCTAATTCTGTCTGAACACTTTCTTTTTATAGAAATCATATAGTAAGCCATATATATATGCTTCACATGGAATGGATTCTTATTGTTTGTCTGAGAATGTCTGCATTTCCTACGTAATATGATAATAATAAGTGGTGCTTCACACCTAACTTAAAAGTTTCCTGTGTAAAAAAAAATATATACATATGTGTGTGTATATATATATATATATATATATATATATATATATATATATATATAGTGTGTATGTGTTTGAAAGAAGTCTCTTCTGCTCACCAAGGCTGCATTTATTTAATTAAAAATGCTTTAAAAACATTAATATTGTGAAATATGATTACAGTTTAAAAATAACTGTTTTAATTTAATTTAAAATGTAATTTATTAATGTAATGACAAAGCTACATTTTCAGCAGTATTACATTTCTTTCAAAATCTTACTGACTCCAACATTCTGAATGGTAATTTATATATTAGTTTTCATTTTTGTTTTAGGACTTGTAAAGAATAAGTTAAAAAATATAAAAATAACACTTACATTGCTGACATTGACATTTCTGTCCAAAAAGAAGAGCTTAGAGCAGCATAACAGTTATTATAGCTACAGTAGAAGTGTACAATGTATAATACAATGTTTGTCATTGCAAAAGAAAGTAATTCACATCCATTTATTTAATTTTCATTGCATGCATGGTCTTGGCACTTTCATCCAAAAGGAGATGAAAGCAAATTACTAAAATAAGTGCATACCTGTTATTAAGGCAGGTAGTTAAGAATGCAAGCCAATGCTGTTATTAAATGACCTTACCCTAACGTACCTTAAAGAGATATTTCTACCTGATGTGACGCATAAACATTTGCTATGTTGGTATAAATGAACGTGTTTAAAGGAGAACTCCGGTCAATTTTAACATTGAGCTCATTTTTTTGTAAATTTGGAGTGCTGTCAGTACAGAGAACAACGGCAAAATTCGGTGTTGCCTACACCGTGTTATCCTCTTTTTAAAATTTGCACCCTGTTGACTTCAATGGGGCAAGTTTTAAACCTGCTTTTAGCCTCTTAACATCCTTGATGTGTCATTACAAATGCACAGCCAATGTGAGTGATTCCTTCAGAGTGAACACGGTGAATCTGACTGCAGTAGATGTGAAAGATATGAATAAAAATGATGTTATTTCAGCCAGCGCTCATACCTGTATTTACATCCTGTTTTCGGTCGAAGTCCATAGTAATCGATTGTCGAGTTCACGCGCATATGTTTAGTTACCTAAGATCACGCGCGTGAACTCGACAATCGATTACTATGGACTTCAACCGAAAACAGGATGTAAATTTTGTCGAATTTTGTCGTTGTTCTCTGTATTGACAGCACTCCACATTTACAAAATCAATGTTAAAATTGACCGGAGTTCTCCTTTAAGTGGATTCTTGGTGGATTTTTGCCTTGAATAAAAGCAGTTGATTTAGATGTTACCATCAGTGTAAAGTAATCTCATAATGTTTTTAAGTTTGAATATCTGAAGGCAGATGGGAACGTTTTTCCCTTCTTCTCTCTGTTTGTGAGCTTGCTGTGCCTCGGCACTGTTTGCTGATGCAGTGAGTCTGCAAGGACCTGGCAGCTTCCACTACTGAATTATTCATTAGGGAGAAATCCGTTGAGCCCCTCCCCCATCATCTTATTAGAAGCTCTCTCACTAGTATTCACTCAGCGAAAAATGTACAGAAGGCACAAATCTCTACTGTACTTTCTCTTAAACATACAATATAAGGAACTTCATAATACTATATATAAGATTCATTTTCTGCTGTCTAAAAAATGCTGGGTTGTTTCAACCCAACTTTGGGTCAAATATGGACAATCCCAGCCGTTGGGTTAAATTTTTCAATTACATTTTTAACCCAGTGTTTGGGTTTGTCCATATTTGACCCAAAGTTGGGGTAAAACAACCCAGGATTTTTAGAGAGTGCCATTCACATGTAGAGACCACTCTAAATATTTCTTAAAGTCCCCCTGTAGTCAATCATTTTATCCCTTAAAACTCATCTTTGATCACCAAAATTACATATTTAAATGTCTTTCCTTGAAAAAAAAAATCTTCATGCCTTAAAATAGCTTGAATGTAACTCTACACCCTTGCCTCATTTAGTATATGTGGTTCTATGAATATGCAAATGAGCCCCGCCTCCACTCACTCACTCAGCTCAGAGATCCACTGGTTGACAATCACACGTTGATCTGATTGGTTACAAGGTAGTTTGTGACGTCAGAAACACCAGCGATTTCAAAGCGTGTTTTTGAGACTGTCTTTGGTTCACTGCAGTTTTAAGGAGAAAATACTCAGCAATGCTGTTGACTTATGAATTTACACATGGTTTGTCTTAAAGCACATTAAAAACACCACATAAAAATATAAACAACATTAAAAACTTGATTTTCACCACAGAGGGTCTTGAGTGATGCTGATAAAAATGACAGGATTTAAACAACATAATTATGATAGAGTGTGTTCAGGTACAAAATCATGAATATGTAAGAATAAACGGTAGAGTAGAATGACACATTTCTATCGTACAAACCTCTCATGCCACCGTTATGCATGGCGCAGCGCTATACCAGCGCATATATCAGGTGATTAGTGTACAGAACGGCATTGGGGAAATGATTTATGAAGTCTGTGTTTCAGTGATACTGGCAGTCCATAAAAGAAAGAGGGCTATTGTTACTGTTCTCTGCAGAACAGGTGTTGCTGACTCCGTTTCTCTCTCCTGAAATAGCTCACATGATGGTTATAGTCCCTGTCTGGACTCTGGACAGAACGTTTGTTTTTCCCCTAAAAATATGAGTTTTCATGATTTAATGGTGACCTTTTTTTTTCTCTCTCTCTCCTGTCACAGCATGAGACAACTAAAAGTAATCCATGTGTCAGGTGAATTTCCAAAGAGTGTAAATCCTGCAGCCTTTTGGTGCTTTGAACATCAGTTTGAACAGTCCGATATGTCCAATACTTCTGAATAAACTAGAACAGAATAAAAGATAAAAATGGTTTTATCTCACAATTCTCACTTCTGATTTTTTTATAGAAAAAGTCAGAATCGCAAGATGTAAACTTTATAATTATGCAATTGCGAGTTTATATCTCACAATTCGTGCTTTTTTCTCACAATCTCAATCTCACACAAAAAAAAAAACTCAAAATTGTTAGATATTAACTCACAATTGCAAGTTAAGTCCAAATTGCGAGATGAAAAGTTGCAATTACCTCTTCTTTTCTTATCCCGTGGCGAAAACAAGCTTCCATACTTCGGGGCTACCTGGATTTTGAGATATTAAAACTACCTGGAGATATTGGATCTTAATAGCTTTGATAAAGCAATGCTAAGGACAAACATTATGATTACTGTTTTTTTTTTTTTAGAGCAATTGAAGTAATCAAATGTAGAAAATGCCCTTACTCATGCCGTACTTTTTGTATTCTACACAGTATCTGAATGAAAATCCGCCCCCCTCCTTTATTGCACCTCATCATCAGCTTGAACACTCATGTTCTGTTCTCTCGTTGACCTTATCAGCTGACTGCGACTGTCCTTTGCTACAGTCTGCAGCGTAAGAGATTTTGTGTATTTCGAGTGACTTCTGTTGGGAAACTTGTGTGTGAGTGTGTTACTGTGTGATATTGTGCATATTGTGTGATAGAAAAGCCTGGAGGCGAGGGATGGTGGTGTGCGTCAGCAGGTGAACATATTGTTCCTAAAAGTTATGAATGTGTCGTAGAATGCAGCTTTAGGCTCAGCAGAAATTAAACATGCATTTTTTGAGTGGTTAAAGGCATTAGAAACATCAACATACTCTCAAAAGGAAATGTCACTCTATACCTAATTCTTTTCACATACCCCATAGCAGGGGTCGGCAACCCAAAATGTTGAAAGAGCCATACTGGACCAAAAAAAAAAAAAAAAACATCTGTCTGGAGCCGCAAAAAATTAAAAGCCTTATATAAGCCTTATAATGAAGGCAACACATGCTGTAAGTGTCTATATTAGCTTTAATAGCCCCCTAGTATCAAAATGATAAGTAGGCAACAAATACATAATGAGCATTCATGATTAAATGTTTATTTTCCCTACAGCGCATCCTGGAGAGAATGACGCACAGTTTAACTTCCATTATAATTTTAATGTATTATGTTTCGTTTTATTTATTCGTGTATTATTTTTACAACGTTGAAAAACTTTAACCCTTTCACACGTAAGTTTAAAATATTCTGACTGACCCCAATGTGTCACTTTATGGTTTCCATGGTGACGCGTCATTGCTTGTCACGTGACACACCGCAGCAACAACAGAGCTGAATGAATGATGATCTGCTTTTATGTCATTTTTCCTTTTGTATTCAAAATATTCACAAATTTGTTAGGCATGAAATATCTGATATTCCGATTGTCAAATATATGCAAGTGGAAGTGTTTTGTTGTTTAAACACCTTTATAACGATCGCGTTAGTTGAGCTGTATGCGCGATGGGCGCCGCCATCTTAGTTTGTGCCGCAGACGCAGTTCAGAGAATCGGATCTGTTGGATTTACAACACGTGTATTCATCCACTTCTCCCGAAATACATAAAAGCAAGTGGCTGGTGAACTGGGAGAAGAATAGAGTAAACTTTAAAGTTACTTACACAATGTTTATCTGATATGAATAAAACGTGTCTAATTATAATGGAAAGGAATATTATTGCCTCTTCCTTTAACATCAGTGTGTATTTTACAAACTCTGTATTGTTTTTTTAGTACTTGTATGTCTGAAACCTAAAATAAACATTATGTGGTTAAAAAAACTGAAAAGTTGTGCTATATGACAGCTATGAGCGCGCCTGTCTCTGGCTCAGCGCCAGCCAACGCGCGAGAGCACATTTGAATTTAGCAGTTGATCACGTCATGCACTGACCGTTCTAATCACACCGATGTGATCGTACGTGCGAAAGGGTTAGAATGTTTGTCATGTTTTTCCTCCTACAGAAATTATATTAAAACAAAAAATATTTTTTCCATTTTCATATTTTTGAAAAAGCTCCAGGGAGCCACTAGGGCGGCGCTTAAGAGCCGCATGCGGCTCTAGAGCCGCGGGTTGCCGACCCCCGCCCCATAGTGTCACTCTGGTCTGTTATAAACTCTGTTATAACTAAACAGTTTAGCCCCTTTCACACAGAGATTCCGGAAAATACACGGATAATGTGTCCCGGGATCATTTGATTTTGGTTCATTCACACTGCCAGTGATTTTCCGGAATCTGTGAGTGCGTTCACACACATCCCGTAAAGATCCCGTGAAGACATTTGCCGTCAGGATGTGTTGTAGAAAGGCCAGTCTAATCTTCCGCTACCGCTCTTTCCATTGTAGTCGTGCACTTGGTGGATGTTTTTATGCAGCGTCTTAAGTTTACTAATGATCTGCACTTTCGATCCCGAGAATCCACGCTCAAGCATTTTTTTCCGGATTCGGTCGTACACTAACCGCTCCACAAAGCTGGCGAACGCTCTCAGCTTCAGCGCGGATAGTAAGGAGTAGAGCCCTGCACGGGCCTCAAATCTAGGCCCGAGCCCGGCCCTGGCCCGAGACGCTCAGGCCCTAGCCCGACCCGTGTCCGACAGCTCATCAGAATTATCAGCCCGAGTCCGACCCGAGCCCGTTTTTTTTTTTTTTTTTTTTTTTTTCACAGCGGCAGACTGCCATTAAAATATGTCTGTTTTGTTAGTTATGTTTCTTTTCTTTTCATTTCATTTCTTTATTAAGCTAATTTAGACAAATGTTTGAAGCATTTAAAAAAAAAAAAATGACGGCCAAGCAAGCCGAGCCAACAGCGAGTAAAACATGTTTGATCAATTTAGCCTCTCAAATCAACGCTAATACTTTACTTAGCTACAATAAAATCCATAGATATAAAACACTTCAAGCATATCACACAGACAGTTAGTTTAATGTTTATTTATTAAACCACAGTGAGTAATTTTTTTTTGAAATACTGAGGCAGGCTCAGGCTGCTCGCAACAGCGCTCGCAAACGAAATGAGCAATAGTCAATCTAAACAAATTAAATTAAATAAATCAAAAACAAACTTGCAGGTTATCTTACCTCAAAAATGCACCACAGAACATGGCCATTCTTTTTCCCAGTAGTTTCCAACAGTTAAACGAAAATAAAGTCCAATCGAACGAAAAACGAAAAACATCAGTAGTTTCCAACAGTTAAACGAAAATAAAGTCCAATCAAACGAAAAGTTAGAACAGTCTTTTACAGAGCATCGTGGAGAAAAAGAATAGCATCCACAGTGGAAGATTTTAACCCAGTCCTCTCTTCTATCACTTGCGATTTTTCTCTTAATATTCTCCATTATTTGCACATGAGGTGAATCGTTGGTTCCGCTGACGGGAAACCTTCTGTGTGTGTGTGTGTGTGTGCGTGCGTGCGTGCGACTGTCATGACAATCATATGTCAGTGTAATTATAAGATTATGAAAGTTATGAGGTTATTAAATGTCTTTCTATGTTTGTTTTTCTATCGTCGACGTCAACTTCTCATATTTTTTTTTATTAATGTCTAAAAATATAAAAAGAAGGATAACTCAAAAAAGGCCCGAGGCCCGGCCCGCATGTGAACTATGACGTGAAAATTGGCCCGAAGCCCGGCCCTAGGGGCGTAAAAAAGTCGGGGCCCGTCGGGCTCGGGCTGAAATGCAGGGCTCTAGTAAGGAGCTCCTGGTCTCGGCTTCATTCCAGTTTGCAGACATTTTTTCGTTCTTTCTTTGTTGATGACGAACATAAACTTTCTTCTAAGAGCAACAAAATACCCCTCACGGCATTGGTCCTGGCTTTTGTTCACACAGGACGCGTTCCGGGACTGATCCCGGCAATGTTACTAGGTCCCGATCCCGGCATCAATTTGCGTTCACACAGAAGGCACTCTAGCAATTTTACGGCAATTTCCCGGGATCAACGCGCTGTGTGAAGGGCTTTAGTTTACCAAAAGAAATTGTTTTTGTTATGTACTCACCTGATTTTATGGTGTTTTCGGTGCTTATCCTTACTGGGATCATTCGTGGCTGAAATGACTTCCATGTTTTGCATCATTCAAACATGAAGTTTGCTTGACAGAATGTTTCAAACTGATGTTAAGACTCGAACATTTGCTGGTGCAAGGAAAAACGTCAATACACCAATTATAAGACTGAGAATATTTATGCTTTTATTTATTACCCTGGCATTACCATTGTTCTACAATATATTGAATAACTATGACGTTGTCTTCAGTCAGATTCTGACTGACCTGGGCCTGAATACTGTTAACCCTTAGAAAACCACATTTTACCTAAAATACTTACGAATACACATGAGATCACGTTGGGTAAATTAATTACACAAGTGCTTGTCAACGTTTCAGTGTCTCACTGGTAATATCTATACTTTTAGATGGCATCTTTTTAATTCTATCATAATTCCAGTTTGCATTATAGTTGGAAGTAGGGGTGTAGCGGTACATGTATTTGTCCCGAACCTTCACGGTACAGACGTCACGGTTCGGTGCATACAGTCAGATGACAAATACAGTCAGACACAGGCGATACACACTTCAGTCCAGGAGGGGGCGTGTGCGGTAATGCAACGCTGTTTGCTAACCACCATAACAGGAAAAAGAACAGAAGAAGAAGAGTTAATCCATGCACCAACCCAGAACAATGCTGCGTCTCAATTCGCTTACTTATACTACGCCCTAAAAGTATGTACTCTTTTTGTGAAGAAAAATAGATACTTTGAGCGTGTAGCAAAAGTGTACACAAGCTATGGGACACACTATCATGTCGTACAATTGTGTCTTTAACGGTTGCTCTCTGTCACAGTAAACTTGCTTGTCAATCATCTTGTCACAGTTAAAATCCTCCACATTTTATTTCTTACCGTATCTGAGAGAAATGCAGAAGCACGTTGATCTGCAGTCGCGGGTCTTTCATGCGGAGGCTCTCCTCATATTAATGCATAATGATGCATAGAAAAGTTAATGGCCAAACGGATCTTTATAAAAGTCCACATTGTTATTGCAGATGAAATATAACACAGATAACATTACACAAATATTTTTTATCAGGTTAAACTTTGATTAGTCACTCAAACCTTTATGTAAACCCTTAACCGTCAGTAGCGGGGTTTTTTTTTCCACGTCTGTCGTTTTTTAACACTTTTTCTCCTCCAAAGCACAATGGGTTGTGGGTAATATTAGCCTTTATAGTGAGCACGGATCCACACTTCGAAAATCCACCGGAAATAGTAGACCATCCGGGGACTTTTGACATACTCTTTTCAACATACTATGCTTTGGGACACATTTATTCTAATCTCACGTACTGTTCAGGATGGTTAGTATGGACATTGAGAAGCAGGGCAAGAGTTCAGATGGCACGCTAGAGCTTGCTAGTAGCCTATACGCTGAGCTTTGATTAATTTTTCTCGTGGAAGTCTCACTACAGTCCAGTGATAAAATATGCGTGTCCTGGAAATGGGAAACCTCAGGTGCCGCTTCACTCGCTGTCTCCTCATGGAAAGGTTAAAGGAACACGGCGACTTTTTGGGACTTTAGCTTATTCACCGTATCCCCCAGAGTTAGATAAGTCCATACATATCCTTCTCATCTCCGTGTGTGTAAATCACTCCGCAGAAGTAGCAGTGCTTCGCCTTCTGAGAATATAGTTCCCAGTATGTATACGGTTAGAAGATGGCTGTGTCTCATGTGACCTTGTTATTCGTACACGCTGTGACTATACAAATCACAACATGTAAATAGGAAAATGTTGGCGTTATTTTGTCACTTATTGGGAGCAGTATGCTAGCTGGAGCTGTTTACCTCCAGTCTTTGTGCTAAGCTAGGCTAGCGGTGGGAGCGTCAGACATAGTTACGGCACAGACGGAGATGAGAAGGACTTATCTAACTCTGGGGGATACGGTGAATAAGCTAAAGTCACAAAAAGTACGCTGTATTCCTTTAAGTAGGCTCTGATGTAGATGGCTCTTTTTCCTCCTCATTTTTCCGTGATTTCTTGAAAAAGCGAAATATTGAACTTTGTACATCCATGTTAATGAGCTCTTATGCGCATTGCGCAACAGCACGTTAATCAAACCAAAGGTGAAGTTGGTTCAGATGTAGATGGCTCTTTTTCTCCTTCTCATTTTTCCGTGATTTCTTGAAAAAGCGTATTATTGAACTTTGTGCGGCTCTTACGTGCAACAACACCAATTAAACTCAGTTAATCAAACCAATACATTTTGAAAACGGCCGTTGTATTTTACAGCTCAGCATTGGTCAATATCAATTAGAGTAACAAATCAACAATTCCTTCATTTTTTATTTCAAGCAGAGTATCTGGAGTATCGAACTGTGACCCGTAAACTGAGGTATGTACCGTAACCGAACCGTGACTTCTGTGGTCTGTTACACCCCTAGTAGGAAGATGATTATAGTATATATTCCCATAGAGGGAAAACACAAATGAGATGTCAACTGTCTTCCTTGAAAGGAATTGTTTGGGGGAAAAAGTTGATACTTCAATGAGACCAAACTGAGAACTTCATTTGAATTATCCTCTGAACCACCAATTCCCCCCTGGATTTGTTTGTGCCTCTTTATCCTCCTGCACTTTCCTCTCATTCTGCCTCTCTTTTTCATGTTTGTCTGCCTTTTCTCGTTATGTGAACTGACTAATTCAAGCGTAGGCTCTTTTTTTATTTTTTATTCATGTTAAGATATAGTTGGGACACTTTTCTCTCTTTTCTCCAGCTCTGTGTCTCTCTGTCGCTCTCTCTGTATCTGTCTCTCGCTCTCTGTTTTTACCTCAAGAGTGTGAAGATTTAATGGCTTCTTGTGTTTATGTCGTGTGTCCTTTTAGGCCCACGTCGTTCATCGCTGGCTAATCGATCAGGACAATAGTGTGAGCTCTGAGCTGCCGGATGGCCAGGGAGTGTGGCACTATGAGGAAACAGTAAATATCTGCAACATATATCTAAATTTTTATTCTCATATTTATCTATATACATATACATATTGTATATGGCGTTATCTGTCACTAGAAATGCTTCTGTCATTGTTGTTAGTGTTTTTTTGGTGTAGTGGTTCTAATTTCATCCGCATTTTTTTCTTGTGAATTTGATTTTAGCACCATAAAGTTTTTATGTAACATTCAGTTTAACAAACCCTGGTTTTATTTGAGAGTTTCGTATTACTGTTTGGTGTTAGACTGGCTTTTTATTTAAGTAAGGGTAGATGTGGTCGTGGTCTGGACAAGTTTTTTGTTGGTTTATTTGTTTATTTGTTTTTCTATCAGTTTCACCTATAGAGATTTTTGTGGTTGCGTTCAGATTTTGAGTTCTGTTTTTGTGATGTGTGGATTATTTTTGCGTTTATTAGTGTACTCACACAGCATATAAAAAGAGTCCACGGGCAAAAAATAAATAAATAAATACCAATACATCACGTTAGTTACATAAACTACATAATGGGTAAAATACAATAAGGCTTAAAGTAAAATGAACCTATTTTACCTGTGGGTTCTTAAGTGTACTTTTCACATGTTTTGATGTGTTACTCACAAACACTTTATCATGTGAACACATTTATATCCAGACACCTATGCATGCACTGACGTGTGTTGATATTCACATTATCCACATCTTTCCATGTTGTGCAGTGAGAGCTGAATCTGAGTGGTGAGTGAGGTTCAGTTGGTTTCATCTGTGTTTTGTTTCACATCTGTGCTTGTGGTGTGTGTTCATGTGCTGTGATAGTGCTCATTTCATAGTATGTGTGTTGTGTTGTGGACTTGATGTTTAGTGTAGTGTTAGTGTTTCTGTTTACACAATGCTTTGACTATCTTTGACTCAGGTAAGTCTCCAGTTTTTATTTATTGATCTGAATTAAAGACAGATTTCCAAGTCATCTTCTTATCATAGTTCTGAATAATTTTAGAATAGTTTGTAAAACAGTTTTGTTGTGGTCATGAGCTTGAGGATGTAGAGAGTGGGGTAAGATGTGTCACTGTGGGTAAGCTGTGTCACAGCACATTTGTGCAAAGATGCACAATTTGTTGTCAAGAAACTGCACATTCATAAATGCCTATGATTGAGATAAGCACAAGAAAAGTGATAAGATTTTTTTTTTTGTAATTTTTCTACAATTTAGGTCAAATAAATTGTCACAGCAAATGTATCAAGTTGTTTGATTATCCACTAGTTTATTTTGAAAAAATAGTGAAATACTATTAGAGTTACAGTTAGTGTTTTTAGTATTAGAAATTGTTTCACTACATTCAAATATTTTGAATATAAAACTTTTTCTGACTGTAAATGTGAATAATGTGCCGCAAAAGAAGACTGGGATGTGTTATATTTTTTCAATTCATTTTAATTATTATTTGAAATGTGAATGGTTTATATATTCTCCATTCAAACATGGCTGCATGTTATTGACTCTTTAATCTAATTTCAGTTGATAACAGACATCCTGAAACATATTTAGGTGTGGCGCATCTTACCCCAAAAAGTAGCACATCTTACCCCACTGTCCCCTATATTAAAAGCCCTAAATGATCTATCCAAACAAGCACAATACACAATACGTAAAAGAATATGACACTTTTTTAAGAGGCTGAAAGATGTCTACACTGGAAGAGATGCAACAACACGAGGTCATGCCCATTATTATCAACAAATCGGTTCTCACTGCAAGTGACGTGATGGGATGCACCAGGTTAGATGAGACATAACATTTATTAAAGCAAACATTTATAAAGTTAGATTGTTTTTTAATCAACATCAAAGATTACTGGATAAAATTTATATGAATGAATGATGGGAAGCGTATATCTTCCTGTAACTGGTCATCATTACTTTAAAGTTTGAAATTTTTTACAAATTGCAATTTTAAAAGTACAAATATCCCATGCAGTATGTCAAATAATAGTAAGCTGCATGCATAAAACATAATAATAATAAATAATATTTAAAATAGTTGGATGGCATCTTTTCAAAAGGGCTTCAAGTCAACTACATGCTTGCAGTTGATGGACTGATTGATTGATTTTGCAAGTTATTTTAGTTGGAGTTATCAATTGGGTGAGTTAATTGCTATGAATTATAGTTATTTTAAGCCTTTATTAAAATACCTTATGACTAATACATCAAAGGTAGTTTCTAGGCCTTTTAAATTAAAGTTCACATTTCATTTTCTTACCATATTTCTAACCTTTAGCAATTATTGTGTATTATGTGTAGAAACTCCACCAAATGCCATGCAATAAATAAATAAAAAATAAAGTAGGATACAAAGTTTTTCACCCATTTTACTGTTGCTGAGTTTAGTCTAAAGCTCACAGCGTTGATCCGACGTTGGTCACTTCCAATGTAGACATGTTTTAGGTCTGTACAAGTATTATTCTGTCCTTAATTAACCATGTGTGTCTACTTGTGTATGTGTTTATCTGGTCAGATTTTTTCCTAATAAGATTTAGAAGTCAGCATTAAATGTCAAGTTCTCTGATATGTACTATGACCACTGATTGACTCATGTCACATTTATCAAGCAATGTCATGTTTTCTTGCTCTCATGTCTCAAAAATGAATTTACTGTATGCTTAGGTAAATGATCCTCAATGGATAATTATGCTTTATTTAATGTTCATGTTACATACTGTGTGCAATGCATAAGAGGTTGTTCTTTTAGCCAAATGAAACGCTTTGTTGAAATGGAAAAGGTCATAGAAAATATGAAAAGGGCTGTGATAGATTGTGTTCTGTTCTACCCAATCCCTAGAGCTGCCCAACAAGAGCTTACTTTTAAATGACAAAAATGTGGGATTTTAAACATGCACTTTTTAAAAGTGTACTCATTCAATACAATTGAATTCACATCTTCTTTTTCACAAGGGTCTAAACCAAAAGTCAAAAACCTCACATACCACTGAATTATATGATTTTACTATTTAAAGAATGTTGTGCTTAATGTTCCCCTCAAGAACAAAAAAAAAAAAATCCTTATTCATGAGAAGATTTGTTTTAATGATAAATGAAAGCAATAGAAATCTGTATTGCATATCTAATGGCAAAATATACTTCTTCAGATTTGGCAGGCCGTGTTCGTATTGTCACACTAACTGCTAATAAAAAGGAGCCTGACTCTTCCCTTCAATTTGTTTGATTCAGTTGTTCTGTTCTACTGATGAAAACTGAATCTGAAACATGAACTGGCTATATTGTGTGGTCCAAGCCTAACGTATAATTATTCCTACATTATCATCCTTGTTTGTCCTGAAACAAGATTGTTTTTAGGGGTAAGGTTTGAGGTTAGTGGCTTGAACAACATTAGTATCCACCATAATTCTCTCTGATTTTAGAGGTTGGATTTATTAGGTTATTGTTTGGTTATATGTTAGGATATGTTTGGATATTTCAGTTAGGTTAAGGCAATGGGTTGGGGCTATAAGTAATTGATGGGAATGCTGTGCCAGGGATAAGAAAGGACGGTGATCAAGAGATCCATGTCCTACTTAAAATACAACATCAAGGGATCCAGATCAAGGAAGTTAGCCATGTCTTGATCAGGAAGACAATGCTGCAGTCTTTAACACCTCAGTGTTTAATTCTGGTCTTGATTAGGCCCCATTTGTCTCACAAGGACTGGGTGTTGACTCGCTGGATACTTGGCAGGTGCAGGCTTGGCTCTCCGCCTGGCTTGCTTCTGAAGCATCTCTCATTATGTGTGTTTGTGTTGGTTGTTTTTACTGCTTTTATTCTGCAGAATCTCTCCTGGAGTTTTGTCCGGTATTTAAGAGCATTTGTCGGTGGTATGGATTGTGTGTCAGAGTAGCATGTGGTAAAATGTCTATACAAAAAGTAAGTAAAGGTGAGATGACAGCAGGAGTAAAGAGGATGCCTGCCTGTAGTCATGCCTTCTTGATTTACCATTTTTAGCCTTGCTTACCTTCATGCTGAGGTAATTGTGCAACACATTCCTCATCTGAAGCCTTTATTCTCTTGCAGTTGAAGACTATTTCTCTCATACCCCCTAAAGAGATGGATCAAGATGTCCTCAAAGCACTTGAATGGGGCAAGTTCACTCTATTCCCAACTTTCCTGTCAGCTCAATCTTTGTACCCTTTGTGGCAAACCTTTCATGATACCAAGTCTTGGTTGGATTCTGCTGCATACTTGTCTTTAAGAAACAGTGTATGGATGAACAGATAGAGGTGTGGAAAAGGCCATCTATGTCAAGATGGAGTAATCATTCCTGAACAGATTCCCTATCCTGCTCCTAGAGGGCCACTATCCTGCAGAATTTAGCTCAAACCACAATTACACATCAATCAAGGTAATCAAGGTCTTCAGGATTACTAGAAACTCCAAGGCAGATTTGTTTGGGGCAAGTTGGAGCTAAACTCCAGAACCAGGATTGTACAGCCGAGCTGAAAAGGACACTCAACTGATGATAACATGACGGTGGAATACGGGACACAGTTGTGAAGCATCACTCTCTGCCAGCCACCTGAAAGATGCTAGGAAAACATAAAGGTAAGGTTTTCAAGACATTAACTATGAAATATGCTTGCTTTGTGCAACTGCGAAGACATCAGACAATTCCAAAGAGGATTAACCCAGGATTAATCAGTTGTTGTATTCTGGATCAAAACTCTTACTTCATGTTCCACCTAAGCTCTTTTCTCTCCTCTTCCTGGTGTAAGGTGGAAAATAGAGGAAGCTGTGACCATCCATAATGAGTGCAATCTGGGTACACAGGAACGCAATTTACTGCCTGACCATTAACCACAATCAACTCCTTACCAGGACCTACCAGGAGCATGTTGACATCGTGGCTCATGACTGGCATTGTTCATGCTTCATGTTAGACCTTTGTGATCAACACAAGCATGCAATTCAGAAAATGACCTCATAGGAAAAGAAGTGGTTCAAACATGTACAGATACAATTAAAACCTGACTTTCAAAGTTGATTTGGGTTTGCGGACAGAAAGTTGTCCAGCACTGCTGGAGGGGCGACTGTATGAGATAAGGTGTGGAAATTAATCAAATTTAACATGTTGGCATGGACTGGATGTAGGAGGGTGCTTGTCTGCCTTGTAAGCCAGAACAAGTGTAATGAAATTCACCTTAGCATGAATAGAGAATCAGTGAAGGGACGGTCTGATGACAAAGTACTGTACTTAGGTTCAATATCAGCTGAGGAACTTGAGGAAGAACTGAGGTTACACTGAGAGACTGGACAGGAATGATAAACTGTATGTAGACTAGGACCAGTACTATGATCTGAGCAGATTGTCTAGAGAAGAAAAGGTCTGACTCTGCAGAAAGAATGAATTGACTGCACACTGTCAGAAAAACTTGCAAAAATGTTACGTTTAGAAGTGCAACAGCTTGTAACTGGGGCAGTACCCTTAAAAGCACAACTTTGTACTTTGTACTAAATTGTGCATATTAGTACTAAGTAGGGAGAATAAGGTACAGAGATGTCCTTTTGAGGTTACTGACACAGATGAGCTGTTGTACCCCCTAAAGGTACATTATTTTCTGAGAGTGTGGATAGTATGTGGGATGCATATGACAGACCGTTGTCCAGTTGGGTGCCAAGGTTCTTGGCTTTATGTGTGGGGAAATGACTGTGTTGTCTATGATGATGACTTGGCAAGGATGTTTTTTGGCTGGGATGTAGAGCAGGGTAGTTTTCAGTAAATTCCACTTCAGATGATCGGCATTTATCCATGCACAAATACTTCCAGACATTTACAGGTGATAACTTTAACCAAGCAATTTGGTATGAAGTCAGAATACTAGTACTAATCTTTGTGGAACGTGAATGGGTGGTTGGTGTGGAGATCAAGCAGATCCTTTTTTATGATATCTGGTTATTTATGTTCTAAGCCTGTAATGTCTACTTCATTGAGGGTAAAGAGGAGGATTTGGTGGTTCACAGTATTGAATGCTGCTGATAGTAGAATGCATGACTGATGACAGTCTTTCCCTGGTGTACTTCAGCCATGCTTCTGAGTGCTTTTAGATTAAATTAAAACAAAACACTAGGACAATGCCACATTGCAGCAGCTATGCACAACAGTAGCACAGAATAATAAAAGGCTCATTGACTGCTTCTTACGCTTGTTACGCATCACAAATACAGCACCCTCTAGTGGCTTGTAAGTCCTTTTACCAATGATGTGCCATGTGTCCTCTTAGCATTTACTTTGTAACATGCAATTTGAGCAACAAAGAATATTAATGTCTACAGTTCTAAATATTATTAGACATGTTTTTGTGTTGATACAATTGAGCTTTAAGTATTTCAATAGAACGTTTTCCTCACTGTAACTAAAAATTAAAATGATAATTTACTTCAACGGCCAAGGTAAATAATACATTAAATTTTAAGTTCGATTTTCACTAAACCTTATCGTATACCCCCAGAACACTTGAGATATACGACATGTGTAGCATGGGATCATTCTTTTTTATGACTTCATTTCCATTTTAGGCTGAACGATCCCTTCAATTGCAAAAACAACATATTCTCAAACACAAGTAGTGCAGTTATAAGATTGACCCTTACATTTTGGCATTGATAGTTTAAAGTTAAAATAGCAATCACATTAGTTAAGATAGTTAAAAGCAATCACATTAGCAAAATTTAGGCAAAATTTAGTGTGCAAAAAAATGGTCCATTGTCAGTAGTATTGCGATGTATAAAGCACAGCTCACACTGTGTCTCTTGGCTAACTTGAACCCATTGAGAAATCTCAGAGAGGAAATGCAAAATCATGTGGATTCTTATTGAAATGACTGGATTTTGAACATGGAAATTTGCAAAGCAACGGTAAATGTGCACATAAATATCTATATGTAAAAACCTATATGTACAGTGTATATCCATAGTGTATAATAAATATGATTTTGTCATAAAAACATACTGCACAACAGGAATAACTCAGTTGTGGTCACATTAGAGAAATGTCATGCATGCAACAAAAAAGTCCATTGTCTATTATCAATAGTGTAAAGTTGTATGAAGCAAAACTTACACAGAAGTCACTTTCAAACCGAGCAGAAATGACTGGATTTTGCCCACGCAAGTTTGCAGAGCAGCTTTAAAAGTGACCTCACCTTTATTTCTTGAAAGAATCAAAGACGAGTACTCTTGATTCTTGAGTCACCTCAAACGGCCTTGTGATTCATTGCCATTGCTATAAATCCCCTACAAAGGGAATCACTGGCAATTCCAATTCCTCAATGCCAGGCTGTTCACTAGAAAACTACCCCATTTTAATTGATAACCTTAGTTCTAGATGTACTTTCTCTCCGTCCACTTCTGCAACACATATTTATTTGGGTGCATACCGTTGGCATAGATGTGCTTTTCCCAGCATGGGCCTAGGAGAGAGAGGACGGAGGGGCCTTTTCAGGCTGGGAGTGACAGATCTTTTATTGAAAGAGACTGGGCCCCCCTCATACACACACACACACCATGCCCTCCCCATCCGTGTCTGGGCCATTGTCACCAGGCTTGGTACTCCTGAAGTACCCCCCACCCCACCCCGCCGAGGGTCTTTGTCACTGTAAGTCCCTCTGCAGACTGAAACAGTGCCAAAGCTCAGATACACACACACATAATGTGTCACTTTCCCTATAGCTCATTCAGAAAGGCCCTTTGCTTGTCAGAATGCATCGGGCAGGTCTGCGCAGATCGAGAACGCTCTACGGAATGGAAAAATGGGGAGAGAGACTTATGCTATTATCTAGTTTTGGCTAGAAGTGTGTGTGTCGATATTGACAGCATTCCTCTGGAGATAAACCCTCTGGCCTCAAAGCCCCCAGCCCCACCCATCCCCTCACAAGTGTAAGTGTGTGTGTGTGTGTGTGTGTGTGTGTGTGTGTGTGTGTGTGTGTGTGTGTGTGTGCGTGCGTGCAGGGGGAAAGGGGCAGTGCCCGGACCCCTACACCCAGATAGTGTAACAGGAAAGCAGTGAGGCAAAGACGTAGAGAGGGTGCACTGGGATGCCAATGAACACCATCATTTGTGGAGTAAGTACAACTTTCCTAAAGATTCCTTCATCTACTTTGTTATTGTTTTTAGATGTCGCGAAGATTCTCGAATTGGTGTAGGCTAGCTCATGTCTCCAACTTACCTTTGCCCCAAAATACATCACTGTTGTCCATGGAGGCATGTTGCTTTTGAACCCCAACTCTAACTATTATATGCAGTCATATTTTTTTATATCTTTTTTATATCTTTTGTACAAATTATTTTACATTGCAGAGAGAGAGAGAGAGAGGGAGAGAGAGGGGAATCTGCATTGTTGCAAAATGATCTATCAAGTAAGTTAAAAAGATGCTTTGTGTCGTAACATAAAATTGAACTGGTTGTACTGTAAGTGTAGCATGACAGAATTAACCAGATTACACCAATCAAAGTCATTTATAAGCTCCTAAATATGGCAATTGCACATTTGCATTCTTTACATAATGTGCAAAGGATAATTATTTACATATTGTGCAAAGAATATGCATGGGACAAAAAGAAAGACTAAGGATAAAACTTTTCACATTTATACATGAGAGGGAAAAAAAAGTTAAAAGGTGTTAATGGAGACTTTCAAATTGTGAATTTAAGATGCTCTTCATTTGCCGTGGCACGAACAGAAACACCGTTGAACTTGGTTTATAAATTGATGCAGGGTTCAATCAAAGTCTCACCTTCATCTTTACATAAAGTACAGGAAATCTCACATTAGATTCGTTCTTTGATGCAAATTTAACTTGTTCCCAAAACTTTGGACACTTGAATAACAAATAAATGGGTAACACTTTATTTTACAGTGTCCTTGTTACATATATGTTACATGTACTTACCATAGTAATAACAGTAAATTATGCATAATTACATGCAACTAACCCTCAACCAAATCCTAATCCTACCCTAACCCTATAGTAAGTACATGTAGTTGATTAATATTACTCAGTACTTAAATATATAATTACACTGTAACAATGACACCTTAAAATAAAGTGTAACCATAAAATGTATTTATTTCTTATTTTAAAATATCAAATTAAGTGGCATCTGCAAACTAATTATTTTAACCAAATGATTTTCAAATGAGGTGATTTTAGTGGATGTATGAAGTCAGTTCTCCTCAAGTTCACACAGGTGTCCCAGCACCTTGCACTTGCCTATTTTGAAACAGTCTTTCAAAATTGTATTTAATTTTAATTTTAATAAAAAAATAAAAAAATAAAAACTCTATTATTGTTCTTTAAAACAAATGCAATGCAATTCACAGACTTTTAGATGTAGCTTAAATATACAAATTCTGGATTAAATTCTACACCTTAAAATAAAGTGTAACCCTTAACATTTTTAAAGGCCATTTACACGACCTACACCTAAAAACAGAAAACTTTTTATGAGTTTGGCCGTTCATTTACATGACAACAGCGTTTTGGAGGCCTGAAAATGCAAACTTTTGAAAATGGGGTTCAAAGTGCAAGTTTTTGAAAATGATCCCGTTATCGTCTCAGTGTAAACTACAAAAACGTGACGTCATACGCATGTGTATTACGCGTTCAGTCTATATATGCATAGTCTTTCTTTACAAAGTGCTATCGCCATCTACTGGCCTGGCAGCAGAATACAGCGTTTTTAATTGTCTTCGTGGATCTGTGTGAGCGGGGATCGGTTTGACAATGTTCTCGTCTGAACTCGAAAAACCCAAAGGAAAAACATTTCCATTTTTAGTACATCATTGTCATGTAAACGTACCTTTAAAGGAGAACTCCGGTCAATTTTTACATTGAGCTCATTTTTTTGTAAATTTGGAGTGCTGTCAGTACAGAGAACAACGACAAAAATCGGTGTTGCCTACACCGTGTTATCCTCTTTTTAAAATTTGCACCCTGTTGACTTCAATGGGGCAAGTTTTAAACCTGCTTTTAGCCTCTTAACATCCTTGATGTGTCATTACAAGTGCACAGCCAATGTGAGTGATTCCTTCAGAGTGAACACGGTGAATCTGACTGCAGTAGATGTGAAAGATATGAATAAAAATGATGTTATTTCAGCCAGCGCTCATACCTGTATTTACATCCTGTTTTCGGTCGAAGTCCACAGTAGTCGATTGTCGAGTTCACGCGCATATGTTTAGTTACCTATGATCACGCGCATGAACTCGTATTGACAGCACTGTATTGACAGCACTCCAAATTTACAAAAAAATTAGCTCAATGTTAAAATTGACCGGAGTTCTCCTTTAATGTGTCCTTGTTACACTGCAATTACACAAAGATGTACTGAGCAATATTAATTAACATCATGTACTGTAGGGTTAGAGTTTGGTTTAGTGTTAGTTGCTTGAAATTATGCATACAGTAATTACTTTATTTGTTTCCACTAATTATAATTCATGGTTTCATTGTGCATTTATCATTCAATTGCAAACATCACTGAAAGCATATTTTCTCTGTAGATAAAACATACAACAGTAGTTATCTGTAGCAGGAATGGTCAGTGAAACAAGTTATTACGTTACCCATGCACACATCAAAAGTAGTTCTTACACATTCTGTAGATTTCTCAGTTGGTGTGAGAGTTTTTATGTTGTGTGTGAGTTAAAGGTTTTTACCGGAGCTGCACTGAAAGACTGGAATGCTCATGATAGTTTAGCTCTCCACAGCAATGCATGAAGTGCAAAACACACCAAACTCACACACATTTATGATCCTGGATAATACATCCAGTTCATCATCTGAACTTCCGATGTGGAGAGGGAAGAAGGCAGCAATTTTAAAACAACTACAGTTGGCAGAAAGGGTCTTGCAATATTTAAGTATATATTACTAATGCACGAATACAGCAATGCAATAATATGTGCGAGTGGAATTTTATGGATCCTCATTCATGGGAAATGCGCATCACCACCTGTTCTCGCTGCTGTTCGCTATGCAAGCAGAGTTATTTTGACGGATTGGATCCTCTGTGTGTTTCCCCTTCATCTATGTGTGTGTTTCTCAGTAGAGGGGAATTTAGAGACTCGCTCCGTCTCTCTCTCGGATGCAGTCATAAACACACACACTGCAGTGTTGCGTCTCAGTGATGATGTCATCCTGTCTGCTGCAGTACTCTTGATCTTAGAGAGAGGGGGAAAAGCTGGGGTGGGTGCTAACAGGCTTATTTATCCTTTTCCCTAAAATTATTATAGGTTTTATTAGCTATATTACACGTTATCATTTGCTTTTTGCAAGATTATTACAGTATTGCATTGAAAGCTTGATCATTCACAGTGAAGAATCAACAGACTGCATTGCTCTAATAAATGTCAATTTATTTTGCTTCTAAATCATGCTTTCGTAACAGTACTTGTTAGGATGCATTTTCCAAGAAAACCTATCAATTGTGGCAGGTGTTGAATCATGCAATATTAATAACCATGAGGAGGTTTAGATTTTGGTGGACATTCATTCTTTATTTCTGCTTTATTTCACTGAGGGAATTTCCATTTTGAACTGGAAGTGTCAAAACAGCATCTTTTGCTGCGTTTGGTTTGTTGTCTTGGAGGTGTGGAGAGTTTGGCAACCCAGAGGCAGAGTATTAGGTGTGGTCTACATGATCGCCTCCTCTGCCTTATCATCTGCAAACACACTCAAATACAGCGAATGCACTTTTTACATATGTACTCCTAAAATGGTTACTCAATGGCAGTTTTAAAAATGCATTAATACGTTACTGAAATGACTAAAAACAAAAAAATCTTCAAAACTTCAAGATTTTAATAATCTTAATTATTGAGATGTCACACTTCCTAATGTTTTTAGCAGTAACCCACGAAAACCAACCAACTTATATACCAACCTATGACTTTGATCAAATAAGCAAACATTTTTACTAAAATTAATTAGGTTTTTTATTTGAGATTTGAAATATCAGACTTTTTATGGATGGCATGATGCCATCTCTTTTGTTTTGTCTGTGCAAAAAAGCATGTGGTGTTAGGATAGACAACTGTAAAAATCATATGTAAAAAATAAAACATAGAGCCAAAGTTACATTGGATTTTTGAAGTGTGCATCCATGCATGCTTTTTGTTCCAATATTTCCTATAAGCGTTGCCTTGCCGAGTGTGTGACTGTTCAGGTTCCATGTTCAGGTTAAAGTTTTTAGTGGTAAATTCAAAATTCATACAAGATCAGAACGTGGTGACGTCAGCTCCGCTACTTTAAAAAGTTTTTTTTCCACGTAAACATGCACTAGACAGACGTCTGAGCGCTCTCGAGCCAGAGAGATGGGGGAGAAAAATTGTGCTCCTAATTCTTGGGAGGTCACCAAGTCATCCCCATGCCAACTCACACTTTGTTGTTCTGCATGTGTGGCGTGTCTCCATGTACTTGTCGAGGATGTTTGATCAGTGAGAAGCTGCTGCTAGGGAAGGTACACACTCTCACACATTCCGATTGTCATCGCCACAGCAACAACAGAACCGATACAATGTTACTTAAACTGATTCAAAAGAAAATCTCAGTTTCAAGGATGTGCTGATTTGTGGAAGTCTGTTCATATGCACTTAAGACACAGAAGCGTATCCACGTGTGGGATTAAAATCTAAGGGTGTTGGTTGGAATTTTTGTAAATGTGTATCTAAATTAATTTTCTAGAAATCTTTCAGTCTTTGGCTAAAGATGCGAAAGCTTCTTCGTACACTGAGTGAATTTATTGGACAGAAGAAACCATGGTATAGTGATCAATGTTTTTTTATTTCTTTTAATTAATTACACAATGTGATAGAATTCTCACACACCAGCTGCAGTTCCTTCATGAAAAAGCTGGTTTGTGGGTGAGAATGTGGTTTTATGCCTGTGTTGCTGAATGTGATTAAGTTTGTCTCCACGCACATATAATGTGTTATTTATTATTTGAGACTTGATGCCAAAAATTCCTAAGATGCTTTTTAAGATGCACTACTGAGAAGAGAAAAACTAATTTAACTTTTTCCAATCTTTTTCCCAATCTTTTTCTCTTTCTATCCGCTGTCTGATCTCGAATTCTCTCTTTCTTTTGCAGTGTTATAGAGCTCAGTAGCACTGATCAGTGAATGAAGCACGGTTTCTTGGTTATATGTTTAATATTAAAAGACCCCATGAAAACAAAAAGAGTTTTGTCTATTAGAGACCATCTAAATGCTAGTGTACTTCTTAAAGTTGACAAAATAAACTTTTAGCAGATATACAGTACACATTTTTGCACATTTGTCTTTCTCTTCCAGGAAGAAAATACCTAAAATATTGATATCTTGGAAGGAAATTGTAAATTCATTTCATGGGAGCTTTACACTTTGGTGTGTGTACAGTAAATATGCATTTGTGTATTTAATGTTGAAAAGTGTGTCCTTTATTAGTTTTTCTTAGTTTTTCTGGTGTTGCCCCATTTAGTTGTTGTTCCTGTCTTTAAAAAATGATACTACTATTAATCAAATTTCATGTCACGATTGTTATCTTATTAAACACTCGTGAGATTCTACGATTTTACAAGTCTGTGAAAATACAGAATGGCTGGCCTATAAAGCCTTTCGTTTTCATGTTATGATTATGTCAAAAACTCTTATTTTATAAATTCTATCTTCCTGTATTACTTCCTGTATTTTTCCTCAGGATGCCACCACCAGTTTCCTCCGTGCAGCTCGCTCAGGTAATATGGACAAGGCTCTAGACCACATCAAGAATGGCATCGACATCAACACAGCCAATCAGGTAAGACTCCCTCAACTCAGCCAATCATGCCATCTGTGGTTTTTCAAAAGAGGAACACATTTGTCTGATTGACAGCTATCATTGTAGTCCATTGGGCTTCTGAAGCTTAGAGTCACAGCCAGGCTTCAGTAAGAGATAAAATGTCATCTTGCAGATCAGATCGTCTTACAGATAAATACGTGATCTTAAAAATGTGCTCTCAGAGCGTTTGTTCCCTGATGAAAAATCCAGCTTAAAGGGGAACTATGCAGTTTTTTTAGCTTAATTTACCTTAACTGAACAGCTTCGGAGTCATTGGATTGGTTATATGACTTTTTTCGGGGTTGAATGGTGGCCGTCTCGCTTCCCCTTAGCGCCTGTGAGCGGAAAAACACCCTTGCAACTTTGGGCCGGCGGTCAGGAAGTATCGCGTGATATCAGGACGAATTGCTTTACGCCACTGCACACAGACACGTATATATGCTAGCCTTCTGTGTATCATACATACCTTCTTTGAAAACAAATGACCAGAGGGAGAAGATGGGAGGAGGGAGAGTCGCCAACGAGTTTTTACGACAGTGTTGTCAAACATCTATTAGAGAAACCTGCGAGCAAAAAGCGAAGAAATTGCCAAAACTGCATAGCTCCGCTTTAACCAAGCATGATTTCCATGTTGGTCCAGGCTGGTTTATGCTGGATAGAGTGATGGTGGACCAGTCATGCTGTTCTCAAGCAAAACTAAGCATCCCTTTTCTGGTCTCCGCATGCAAAACATGTCTTGTGCTGGTGACCCGCACACTGTTGCATGTGCTCAAATATTGCACAGGGCCACCTTACTCGCATGTAGCGCGACATCATTATTTCTGTGAAGTGGCAACAGTTCTTACTCTTTTAAAAATAAAGGTTCCAAAAGGAGAGTTTTCGCAGTGATGCAAAAGAGGAATCATTGTTTCACTTTATTTTGATGGTCCCTTAACACATTCTGTTGACTATAAGTAACATTGCACCTACCTGTACATGTCTACTAACTCTCATTAGAGTATTAGTACAATATTAGTAGATTGGTAGGGTTTGGGTTAGAATGAGTTGACATTTAGTTGCAAAGTTACTTATAGTCAGTATAATATCTGTTGAGGAGCATCACAATAAAGAGTTAGCAGATATGAATTAGACAGTCTACTAATACTCTAATGCGAGTTAGTTGACATGTACAGGTAGTTGCAAAGTTACTTATAGTCCACAGAATATTCAAAAGGGACCATCAAAATAAAGTGTTACGGGAATCATGTTTGGTTTCCCAAAGAAACTTTGAGTGATCAGTTCTTAAAAGAACCATTTTTTTCTTAGTGTGAAGAACAATTTAAAAAAAATTTACTATAAAGGACCTTTTGTGGAATGTAAAACTTCTATGGATGTTAACGGTTCTTCATGGAACCATCAATGTCAATAAATAAACTTTATTTTAAAGAGTGAGAGCTGCCGAGCAGAAGAACCTTACCTATAATGGGAAGGGGATCCATATTTTTCTGGACTCAGAGATGGCAAAGCACAGGGTAGAGAGCAACTTTTGGGATAAGCCAGGGATTCGGCATGGAACGCCTTTCCCAGCCAGGTTAACAGGGAACTTCAACAGCAGCGAAACTGTATTCACAGTTGATGGCATCAATGCTATACATAAGTGATGGAGATCAGGAGAGTATAGGTTTAATCTTTATTGATAAATATGTTCTTCTTCATCTGAAGTTGATGTTTACGAGTTATATGGTGCGAGTTTGGACACTCCTGCATAGATTACGAGTCTTTTAATCTGATTTTTGTGCTGAAACAGTTGGTACACGATATGATGGTGGCAGTTGCATAAACGTTTGCAGTAAACATGAAGTCAGAAGAGGAGATAGCTTTGCCATAGCTTTGGAAATGGATTCTTCAAGCTGAGGAAATCAATGCCTGTTCCGAGATGCAATAGTGATATCTGATTCATGAAAGAGCTGGCTCTTTTCAATGAACCTGTTCAATCGGTTCGCAGATCGCACTGAATGATTCGTTAGAGAATTGGACTGATCCGATTGTAGCTGTTTTTGACTCAAAAACACACAATGATCCAATTCAAATGATCGGGTCTGAGCAAGTCTTCATGCCTGACTCTAAATGTGCCAAGACTCGCGAGATTCCCAGAGCTTGAGTACACATGTGACTGACGGTCTGAAAGTAAGATACTAATGCTGATTTTTATAATGACTGTCCATTATTTCTGAACTAACTGAATCTACTGTAACAGGGTGAGCTGCCCTGTCTTAGCCCTAGCCAACTGGATATATTTACTTACCTACTTTACCTTAGTGGACCTGTGGGGGAAAAAATGATTGTAAATGTTCTGTCTCCATGCCTGAATCCACTTTTTAATGGCACTGCATGTCTATTGTGCACAAATGCTATTGTGTGTGTGCCCAGTAGTTGCATTCATGTCCACTTGTTTTCCCTTTAGCCTGTTTTTACCCTGACATTTCCTGCTGTGGGGTGGGTCTATCAGGAACGCCAGCAGTAATTGAGATGATAATGCCCTTTGATTAATGACCACATGTGTTGCGAGTGATGACTTCAGCACTTTTCTCCATTTAGTCCTCATACTGTAGCAAACGTGTGAGCAGGTCCTCAGAGCTCTCTGGAGGGTTTCAGTGACCCCGACTACATGCACCACTGAGCTCGTTGAAAAACTCCTTAAGCTGCAAGAAACTGGAGCTAGGATACGCGAAGGCTATACTGGAAAATAATATATTCTTAGTTAGTATTATTGTCTTGCCCTCCATTAAAATATATACTTAAAGCAAGATACGCTCACTTGACAAACAAACTTGTTAAGAGTTATTTTTAGTAAATATATCTTGAATTAAATGTACTATTCTTACCGCATAAGTAAAATGTTTTACTTTCTTTTTTAAGTTTAAATCTAATACGGTTCCCTATCAGTTGGTCACTCACGACGTACGTATCCGCTCCCTCCTTCAGGGAACCAGGGTTACCATACGTAACCGAGACGTTAAAAAAAAAAATTATTCAATGGGGTAAGAAAATCAAAGGTTTATTGATATACAGTGTATTATATGTTCTCTGGCTTAATATATTGTCCAATTAACTAAAAATACAATAAATATTTTTGTTTGGAGATTTGTGTTGTGTTTGGAATAGAATAGGGTTACTAGCATTCTGCTTAGAGTTTAAACACTACCTTTTCAGGAATAGCATGTTATTCAGTGTACAATATACTCTACAGCAGTGTTATTTTACTATCATTTGCTTATTATTATAGTTTTTAATCAATAATTTGTTGGGATGCACAAATACCACTTTATCCAGAACGAGTCCAGTACCGATAGCCAACGATACCGGTACCGATAGCTGTATTTTCATTGCATTTGCAATTATTTTTAAATAGGTTGTTGTTTTTTTGAATATAGGGGGAACCAGAAGAATATGAATCATATTAGCTGACTTAATTCGTTTTCAATGACGGCTTATAAGGTGCACGTGCATGAGACCCAGAGTTTGACATCTCCACCTCTAAAAGAACAAGCCTTCGTCCTTCGGATGAGACGTTAAACCGAGGTCCTGACTCTCTGTGGTCATTAAAAATCCCAGGATGTCCTTCGAAAAGAGTAGGGGTGTAACCCCGGTGTCCTGGCCAAATTTGCCCATTAGTCTCTGTCCATCATGGCCTCCTAATCATCCCCATATATACTCATTGGCTTCATCACTTTGTCTCCGTTTCGCTGCCGTTTCATCATCCATGTGGTGTTGCACATTGGTGGTTTTTGAGGAGATTCCCCCATGTAAAGCGCTTTGAGTGCTGAGAAAAGCGCTATATAAATGTAATAAGTGAATTAATGAATTGAATTAAGCTTTGTGCGTCCTAGAAATGTTTTAGAAACCATTTGTTGTATGATATTCTTCAGATGCAGCTTTGTAAATGTTCAGTATTTTTTCATCCATCCATCCTTTTTCTTTTGTTTCTTCGTTCCCGTGCTTGTTTCTTTGAGTCACGTTGAGATGGGGTGAGTGGTCTCTACACTCAGAGGGGATAATATCAGCAATGTGAGAAAGGTCCAACCTCACATGTCCTGTGAGGCTGAAGGAAGGCTGTGTGAGGTTAGACCTATCCCACATGGCCCGTATTCTTCCCAGCAAAGAGACCACCGGCCTGCCATCCACCTATCATCATCATCATCATCTTCATCATCATCATCGGTTGATGTCTTTTGACAGTGCTCAATGTGTTTTGTGAGAGTGGGTGTAAACTACAAACCTCCCACTTCCCCATTTCAGTCTCTTCGGGATGTTGCAGTTTGATCTGAGATTGAATAACCTTCAGAGTGAGTTTTCTCTGCTGTCTCTTTCCCTTCACAGAATGGACTCAACGGGTTGCACTTGGCCTCGAAGGAAGGCCATGTTAAAATGGTGCTGGAACTACTGCACCATGGTATTGTACTTGAGACGGCCACAAAGGTAAGAGTCAGAGCTACAAAAAGCCACAAAAAGTATTCGGAAATTAACTCTATCCCCACCATTGACGGAAATGTCCAGCTTTCCGTGTTCTCACTGTTATATGGTAGGGGGCGCTATTACGCATCTTCTGAAAGAGTCCAGAATCTCCTGATCAATAGACATGTGAAACAGAAGCATAAACAAGTGATATTAAATGTCAGCAGATGCATATGTAAAATAACGCGATCACCAACATTAAACAGCATATAAATCAAATTAACGTTTTACGCTTAATGTTACTGAATGAAATGTCGACCCAGGACGAGCTACAGGACTGTGAAGCTTTGGCTGTTGATGGACTCGATCTACTCCATCTGTGTTTTGATCATCATTCTGAATCTGATCCAGACGTAGTCTTTGACAAAAACACGATTTTCTCAGCTTTTGCTCAAAATGTTGCTTTTTTATGAAACTTACCCACATTCAAGTGTTGATAAAAAAGGAATGCATGAAGCTATAGTTAAACAGGGTTTTGTTTTGTTTATAAGCAGCAGGTCTTGTTCTTTATTTTGATATATTACATGTTCAGATATTCATACAAAATATTCTGGGGGCCATGAAACTTTTGTGAAAATGATAAAAAAAATGCTGGCGGTGGCTGGCAACCTTTTTCAAAAACTCTGGTGGGGAAAGAGTTAAAAAAGTATAACATATATATCATTGCATTAGATGCTAGAGCTTTTGGCAGAATTAACTTCACTTTTCGCATTTATTTCGAATACTTTTTGTGGCCACATTCATGATGCAATTAAAAACTTAACACAAAATCTTGATTAGACGCTTCACATGTACCTTAAAAACCATTGCGAAACACTTTAGCATATTTATAAAGTACTTATTATTAAATAATATACATTCAAATAATAATCTTAAGTGCAAACTGATTGTAATGCTTTGGACACTTAATTGCATGTTACAAATGAAAATGTATTATAGTTTAAATGTATATTAAATGCAATCAGCTGAACATTTTGTTTTTTATGCAATTTGATTATTTATATTGTTTTTGAAATATGGTTAAAGTGTACTGCCAAATTTAAAGCATTAAACTAAAATTGTAAAATTGTTTGTAATTTAGTACCTTTATAATTTTTTTTTAAATGTAATATTAAATTAAAAACAATTATTATCAAGTACTTTGTGCTTTAGTATGTTAGACATCAGACAAACAGAATGATTTTAAAACTTTTAATTTGACATTATTACAAAGTGTGCTTAAGCATGTTAAGAAACAGTCATGAAAGTGTATTCTCTTTAAGTACACTTAGTGATATTGCATTCATATTATATTACGTACAAGTGCAGTTTTTAATGTACTGTATAATGCTGGTCATTGAGTCATTAAATCAGATATTTCTCTTGTAGAAAGGAAACACTGCTCTTCACATAGCAGCGTTAGCTGGTCAAGAACAGGTGGTCACTGAGCTGGTCAACTATGGAGCCAATGTCAATGCTCAGTCTCAGGTGAGCAAAAAATAAAAAGGATTTCTTTTAAAATGGGTTTGAGGCATTGAGATGTTGTATTATCTGCGAGCATTTACCTAAGTTGGATGTTTTATACAGTAGTTCATTTGAACAGTTGAATCATTTTGGATTTATGTAGTATTGCTGTCCGAACTAAAATCTCTCTGGCTCTATTGTCATCTGTGTATTTGTGTGCTTGTGTTAGTTTGGGTATTGTATCTGCATATGGGTGTTTATGTCTGTCTGCAACAGAAGGGCTTCACTCCTCTCTACATGGCTGCACAAGAGAATCACCTGGAGGTTGTGAAGTTTCTCCTGGATAATGGAGCCAATCAGACCATTCCAACTGAGGTAATGAAAAGACTTTTAAATAGAGGACTTGTTGTGCAAATCATATTCTTTAAAAGAGTACTTAAGTGTGAACTGAATGTAATGTTTGTGGCATGTTAATTCAAAAATTCAACTGTGATTCGCTCTCAGAATTCAGTGTTTTTGTTGTTGTTTTATTTTACATAAGTGGAAAAGTCATAAAAAAATCCCTCTGAATTCTGAGTGCGAATCACACTTATGTTTTTGAAGCAATTAAAAAGATTAACGCACCTAAATGAGTTAATATATGAGACGAGAGAGTAAACAACTTTGATTCGGCATGTTAATTGCAATTAAATGAAAATGTATTATAGTTTAAATGTATATTAAATGCATTAGAGTGCTTTTTTCATATTGTTTTTTTTTTCACATCTTCATATGCAATTTCATAAGTACTGCTATTGTCTTTGAAATATGGTTAAAGTGACCAACATTTATGGTAAACTAAAATAGATTTCATGTTATTTCTATTCTAACTACTATGTCATGTATTTAAATATATTTGTAATTGCACATTTATAAAGATGAAGTTGCAATTTAGTGCATTAAAAATGTATTCACTTTAAATGTAATATTGAATAACACACTACAGTTCAAATTATTATCGTTTTTTACATGTGCTTCAGTATGTTAGTCAACACATCAAATTAAGTGTACTTCTTTAAAGTGTACTTGTGTATTAAGAAACATAGTCATGAATGTTTACGCTATAAGTACGCTTACAGGTAACTAGCCTTTTATTTCATTATTATTATTGTGTTACATGCAAGTACAGTTTTATAAGATTTGAAGTACACTACAAGTGCACATTCAATATAATTAAGCGCACTTATTTTTGGGTGGGATCACACTGTTGTTCACCTTTAACCTGCTATTTTCTCTCAGGTTATTCAGAGAAACATGGATGTTCCCGTGATGTGTTGTGTGTTTGTCTGTCTCTCAGGATGGCTTTACCCCTCTTGCTGTGGCTCTTCAGCAGGGCCATGAGAATGTGGTGGCCCTGCTCATAAACCACGGTACTAAGGGCAAGGTCCGCCTTCCCGCACTGCATATCGCTGCCCGAAACGATGACACCCGCACTGCCGCTGTGCTTTTACAGAATGACCCCAATCCTGATGTCTTGAGCAAGGTTTGTGAAAACTGATGAAAACGTTCTTTTTCTAAACTACTGGGCATCTAGTATAAATGTAACATTATATTATCTGATTAAATGAGCCAGGTTTGAAGCCGTTCGAAATGTAATGTTTTGGGCGCTTAGTTGCATGGTAATAGCAATGAAATTAAGATATATTATAGTTAAATTTAAATTAGTTTTATGTATTAAGCACTAGGGCTGTGCATTTAATCGAAGTCCTAATAAAATCATGATGTGAGTACATTCTAAAAAAATAAAAAATACTGGGTTGTTTTCAACCCCATGTTTGGGTCAAATATGGACAAACTTAATTTTTTTAATTAAATTTTAAACCCAACTGTTAGAGCTGCCCGATTAATCGTTAAAAGATTGCGATCTCAATTCAAACACCCACATGAAAAAAAACGTGATTCTTAATTTTTCATGCCACTATACCTATGGTTGGGTTTGCCCATATTTGACCCAAACATGGGTTGAAACAACATTTTCTGAATGCAGCGTGTCTAAATCTAGTGCGAGAACAGAAAACAGCATATAGTATTTAGCTCTGAGTTTCTCTTGTTCCTGTTGATTCTCATCATTGTTTAATGTGTTATGTGCATTTTCATTACCTGAAGTATCTCCTGAGTATTTGATTTCTTGGATTAAAGACTATTGAAGTTAATATTTTTGAGTCATTCACGTTGGATTGTGTGACATAGCCATACATTATATTGATTTTACAACAGTTAAATTGTTGTGACCAACATTAACCAGCTGAAGGTTGCACTGCAAGCCTGACTTACTGCTTTAATCTGTGTAAACACACACTATTGTTCAAAGGTTTGGGGTCAGTAAGATTACATTTTTTAAAGAAATTAATACTTTTATAAAGCAAGAATGCATTAAGTTGATCAAAAGTGATAGTAGAGACTTTTGAACTTTCATCAAAGAATCCTGAAAAACAAAAACATTTTCCAAAAAAACATTAAGCAGCAAAACTTTCAACATTTATAATGAGAAATGTTTTACATTTTAAACTATCTCACAATAGTGCTGTTTTTACTGTATTTTTAATCAAATAAATGCTTCTTTCAAAAACATTCAGAGTTCTTACAGAGCCCAAACTTCTGAACGGTAGTGTGTACAGTTCATTGAAATCTGCACTGATATTGAAGCAATCAGAGGAACAACTGTTACTGGTTACTAACTCAATTTCCCATGATCCTCTGCAGACAGGCTTCACACCACTCCATATCGCAGCCCACTATGAAAACCTGAATGTCGCACAGCTGCTTTTAAACCGAGGAGCTGATGTGAACTTCACACCCAAGGTCTGTCTTTTATAAACGCTTCTGCACTGATCCTCAAGTCTATTTAAAGCTACGTGCAAACCAGTGTGTTTTTCTTTCAGAATGGGATCACACCTCTACATATTGCATCCAGGAGAGGAAATGTTATCATGGTCAGACTTCTGCTGGACCGAGGAGCAAAGATTGATGCTAAGACAAAAGTATGTTATAAAGTTATAATTCTAAACATTAACGTGACTAGAGGATTTGTATACACGTTTGTTGTTCCTCCCTTGTCATCACAGGATGAGTTGACTCCTCTTCACTGTGCTGCCAGAAATGGCCATGGGAGAATAATCGAGATCCTTCTGGACCAAGGAGCCCCAATACAGGCCAAGACCAAAGTAAGCATACACCCAAACACTTGGCGTTTACATATAGCCACAAAACATTTGACATCGAGACCCCCTAATTTTGTGGTGTAGTCACATGGTGTTCTGAAGTAACCAATAAAAAAAGAAATAATCCAACATCACCAATCCTGAATCTCTTTGATTTGGTTCACCTTGGTCAATTTCATCAGCATAGGTCAAGCTATTGTTCTTGTATGGCAATTATGCAAGAATTTATCCCACCAAAAAACTGCCATTTTTAGGTATTATTACATTTTATTTACTGAATTTGCAGCTTTGCATCCAAACAGCGTGTTTGGAGAAAATAGAAAAATTGAAAGTCGCATATCTTGACTGAATATTTACACTGAAGATCGAATTTCAAATTACTTTCTTTTTTTTTGGTCATAGTTCCCAATAGTCTGTGTCATCAGTGCAAATATAATAATATGCATTAATTAAAAAAAAAATCCACTCCAAAAACATTTAGGATTAATTTATTTGAATTGCATATAAAAATTCCATTTATTTGGCTTATAAATTAATAAACTTAATGTGATGCATATTTGTCATAAATGAAACAGGTATGATTTCTGCAAAGTTTATTATTACCTATTTGCATCTATTTGATTAGATTTAAATAATAATAATAAAAAATCATTTGTTCATATTGATTAGAATCTGCATAAATCTGTATATTGTGAAAACAATTACATTTATTCAGTTATAAAGTATAAACATGGTTAAAATATTTCTAGTTGTGGAACAAGAAATATTCAATTGAAATGAATTTGTTGATGATAAATATATAAACCTGGTTATTGTGTATTTTAAACACATTCAGTTCAGAAATCTAACCTGAAGGAAAAGTAAAAAAATTAAATAAAATAAAAAAACCTGCTTGATTGCCAGAAATGTGAAAGAAAGTGCATTTGGCAGCTCTAAATGTTCCCATATGTTCACTGCACAGAATGGCCTGTCGCCAATACATATGGCAGCCCAGGGCGATCATTTGGACTGTATCAAACAGCTATTACAGTACAATGCAGAGATTGATGACATCACTCTAGACCACCTGACACCACTGCATGTGGCGGCACACTGTGGACATCATCGCGTGGCCAAGGTGCTCCTGGACAAAGGAGCCAAACCAAACACCCGTGCTCTGGTTAGTACACGTATAAAAGGCACACATGGCACAGCTAATGCTAATATTAACATTTACCCTGTTGTTCTGAAAATAAAATTGCACTTATATATAAATATTTGTCCACTCATGCTTAGAATGGCTTCACGCCACTCCATATTGCCTGTAAGAAGAACCACATGCGTGTAATGGACTTGCTATTAAAGCATTCTGCGTCCCTGGAGGCGGTAACAGAGGTGAGCAACAGGATCATTTCACAGTGTAAAATACTGTAAATACTGTTTAAATTAAAATTATTGTAATGTATTCACTGGTTTTAACTGAGTTCTAGAAGTCATTGTATTTGTTTGGTGTATTGGGGACTTTTATTATGAATTTTACCTTGTATCTTGATTGTCAAACCAAGAGCAACCCATAGCACAGTTGAGTTAGCTTCTAAAGGTGTATCATTGTGCTGCCAAAAAGCATGTTTTCCCATTGGCATCCATGCAAAAATAGCTGTATATTCCAACAAAATATACTTTTTTTGCAAGAAGCAGGATCTAGTTGCAGTAAATGCATTTATTTACATAAGCAAACAAAACGAAACATTGGAATATCAACTCAAGAGCAAAAGGAATACACAAACCAACATAGTATGAGATGAGTATGAACTAAACGAGACAGAGACAAAGGTTGTGTTCGAAATCGCACCTTATATCGTTAAATAGAGCACTATTTGAGGGAACAGCCATTTGTAGTGGTGTCCGAAACCATAGTGGACATTATTGAGTGCACTTATTCAATCCCATAACGCAGCGCAATAACGAGTGTACAAACAATGTACACTCGGTGGCTAGAGAATACCCATAATGCACTGTGACCGAAAGAATTCCCTCGTCTGACCAGAAGATGGCGCCGCAGCTGAATCCTCCATTTTCCAAACCGCTGGTCCAATGTGGCTACAGCGTATATCATACAGTATAAATTCCTGAATGTGCAATACAATGTGACTTATACCGATGTAGCTTATCTGTGTGTGTGTTTTTTTTCCTCTCAACAATGCAATTTTGACTCGGAAAGTACAGTAACGATATCACAGCTCAGGATACAGTAGATGCTACTAAGAGCTACAGGATTGTCCTATCAGCCACCAATACATCAGTTTTATCAGGACTTTATTTTTGTGGCTCAATGGTTATTATTATCATTAGATGAATGGTAGATTTCTCCAGATTTTATAGACCTATTGGGAGAAAAGGACATGGCAGACAAAAAATCCACCAAAGCATAAAAACAGATACAGTGATTCATTAAGACTGGGAATGAATTTCACGTCAAGAACAATAAAAAGGAACATGCATTTTAGGTAGTTTACATTTTGAGTAGAGCGAAGTCTACTAAAGAGGTGTGAGCATTATCACAATTTCAGGCCATGACATGTTTAGTTCTTTGTGTTTCTTTCCGACAGTCAGGGTTGTCCCCGCTGCATGTGTCTTCCTTCATGGGTCATCTGAATATAGTGAAGATACTAATGCAGAAAGGAGCATCACCGCATGCCTCAAACGTGGTAAGCGACAAAGTGAAATATCAGCTGTGAAAGCAATGCACTGAAGTATGTTAAAATAAGGCCACGTCAACATGGAGTTTAACCTTCTGAAAGCAACATTTTCCTCACACAGTTTTATCTCTAGGTCAGGGATGGGCAGCTTCGGTCCTGGAGAGTTTAACTCCAACCCTGATAAAAAAAACAAAACCTGTAGTTCTCTAGTAATCCTGAAGACACTGATTAACATGTGTTTGATTAGGGTTTGAGTCAGGGGCGATTCTAGGATTTTCATTTTAGGGGTGCTCAGCCCCCAATGAGGGTATGATTTAAAAAAAAAAAAGTTAGTTTATGGTCTAATGCGCATTATTAACTAGTTTCATTCATTCATCCATTAACATGGATATGGCAGGGTTTTATAATCACTGAGGTACCGAATGCGAGGTATTTAGGGGGGTTCGGGGGCATGCTCCCCTGAGAAAATTTTGATTTCTCTGATCTACATATGTGCATTTTAAGATGTTTTGAAGGCCAAAAAAATTGAATAACAACAGCTTTAAAACCATGTGCGGGCAGCTGTTTATTTTCCACACCTCATCAGCATCACACTCTTTTTCTCTTTGTTTTTCTCTTGCTCTGTCTTTTCCCCTCCTAAAGCTGAGCTTTGACTGATATAGGCTTTTCATTTTTGTCTGTCAGTGAAGAAAGTAAACATAGGGTCAACTGATAGGTTGATTCATGAATCATTTTCTCAGACAAAGCTACCAGGAAAGCTAGGTAACTAAGTTTATTAAATTCATTCACAATATGTACACATTCATTATTGATCTAGGCCTAATACATGGCCGTAGACAGGGCTTTATAATCAAAGAGGTCATAAATTTGAGGTTGTTATGGGGTTAAACATTTTTATTTCTCTGATATGTGCATTTCAAGACGTTTGAGGCCAAAAAAGGATAAGAAATAGATTTAAAACCTGCTCTCTCCTCATCTCCATCACTCTGTCTTTTTCTCTCAGTCTCCTGATCTTGCCCTGTCTCTTCCCCTCTAAAGCTGAACTTTTTTAATTTACTGAAGGCTACAAATTGTATTATATTAATTCTCAACATGTACACATGCATTATTAATCTTGTGCCTATGAAAACGGCTTTGTTAATGTTTCTTGTCCCCTCACAATGACATAATTACACGTTATAGGCCTATTTTCAGCTCAAAATGGCGAAATTAGACAAAGGTTTATTAATTTTCTAATTATTTTTGTCATTCGTTTAACATTTATGACCTAAAAAACTGTCAAATATAAAATGTTTAGTTTAGCTACTTACATCTTCTTAACTCGCACTTGACCGTAAACTGAAGCGTCAGTCGTGCTGCTAAAATTCGCGCTCAGCAGCTTCTGTGAACATAAAGCCCGCCTACTTTGATTTGATTGGTCATCTCAAATATTCTGACATTGACGAGAAGTGAAAGACCAATGAGGCTCAGATGAACAAACACACACACACACACGCGCGCCTCTGTTTCTGACCTGCGCTCTGCTTGGCGCTGCTGCGGATTGAAGATGAAGAACATTATTTAACCTTGTCAAAGACAAAAAAAATATATATTTTTTTAGAATAACAACATTTCTTACTCCAAGTTTTAGGGGTGCTGAGCTCCTTTTTAGGGGTGCTGAAGCACCCCTAAAAAGGGGCTAGCCTCGCCCATGGTTTGAGTTAAACTCTGCAGGACAGACGCCCTTAGGACTGAAGTTACCCATCCCTGCTCTAGGTGTTTTAAGATGTTGACTGCGAGCTGAGATGTTGCTGTGATCTTACTGTGCGTATCCATTAATGTGTGCTTGTAGAAAGTGGAAACGCCTCTGCACATGGCATCTCGAGCTGGTCACTGTGAAGTTGCTGAGTTCCTGTTGCAAAACGCAGCTCCAGTGGACGCCAAAGCCAAGGTACATTTCACTTTATGTTATTTTGTTGTGTTTAGTTGTTGTGACATTTAATGTAATTTTGGTTTAGTTTAGTTTGTATATGTTGGACTTTTATTCTCTTTAAGCAAAATGAGGAAAAATTGTATTTCATGGAAATGATTTTCCTTGCCTCATTTACTATACGCAGTTCTATGAATATGCAAATGAGCCCCACCTCCACTCACTCACTCAGCTCAGAGATCCACTGGTTGACGATCACACGTTGATCTGATTGGTTACAAGGTAGTTTGTGACGTCAGAAACGCCAGCGATTTCAAAGCGTGTTTTTGAGACTGTCTTTGGTTCACTGCAGTTTTAAGGAGAAAATACTCAGCAATGGTGTCGACTTATGAATTTACACATGGTTTGTCTTAAAGCATATTAACAACACCACATAGACATATAAACAACATTAAAAGCTTGATTTTCACTACAAGGGGACTTTAACTAACTATTAACTACTAGTTTTGCCTGAATAAACTCCTGATTACTGCTTATTAATAGTTAGTAAGGTGGTTATTAAGTTTAGTTATGGGTTTAAGGGATGTAGAATAAGAGCATGCAGATTAAAGTATCAATATGTGCTTTATAAGTACTAATAAACAGCCAATATCCTAGTAATATGCATGCTAATAAGAAACTAGTTAATAGTGAGAATTGGACCCTAAAATAAAGTGATGTCAAATATAGTCAAATAAAACCTGTATGTATAATAATATATAATATTATAAAACATATTATAATATATATACCTGTATACCTGTGTATATATATAAAAACAAATCTACATTTTTAACATAATATAAATACAATTTGAGAAGACCTAATAAATATGGCCGTAACAAAGTTTTTTTATTTTTGCGTGTATCATGTTATTAAAAAAGTATCACTTCTGGATGTTCTCCTCCATCAGGATGACCAGACGCCGCTACACTGTGCAGCCCGCATGGGCCACAACGAGATGGTGAAGCTCCTGCTGGAGCACAAAGCAAACCCCGACTCCAACACAACAGCAGGACACACTCCACTGCACATCGCCGCCCGCGAGGGACACACACAAACTGCCAGCATCCTCCTGGACGTCAACGCCCAGCTAACCAAAATGACCAAGGTACAGTGCTCTACCCAAGACCTAAGCCACCAGCATATTGTGTGAAATTAGATTTGGTTTTGTACTGAAACTCTCTCTGCTGTTGGGTTGGTGTCATGCAGAAAGGCTTCACTCCTCTTCATGTGGCGGCCAAATACGGGAAACTGGACGTGGCAGTGCTGCTTTTAGAGAGAGGAGCCAATCCGAATGCTGCAGGCAAAGTATGAATCAGCTGCATGCATTTATACGCATTTATACGCATTTATAGTTCATTCTATAGCTATTTATATAGATAGAATGGTTACACTTTATTTTAAGGTGTCATTGTTACAATGTTTTTATACATTTAAGTACTGAGTAATATTATCTAACAACATGTATTTAGGATTAGGATTTGGTTGAGGGTTAGTTGCATGTAATTATGTATAATTTACTGTTATTACTATGGTAAGTACATGTAACATGTAACAAGGACACTGTCAAATAAAGTGTTACCGATAGAATTAGTGGTTGACTGAAATGGGTCTTTCAATGGCTTGTGTATCGACATGTGTAAACAGACACAACCAATTTGAAATTCAGTAACATAGTCAGTAACTATAATCTGATTACAATTTAACATATAACATGCAATTCTGGGTATATTACTTACAAATTGTAGTCGGTTACTGATTCCTGATTACATGACAAAAATTGCAGTTCGTAATTTAGATTACTCATTTTAGGCAATGTATTCTGACTACTTTTTGCTTACTTTTATAGGATAGGATAATCTTGTACCATATTGATATAAATTTACTAAGAGAAAGAAATGATATTCCAGTCTTTGTTATCAACATCATGAAGGGTTTCCTAGACTGGGGTTCATGGTGGAACTGCTGGCGGTTCATGAGTTTAATGAAAAGCTATTAAGCAATTAAGTTTTAAAAATAAAATAAAAAAAATTTGTTTTGTTTACTTGCACGCCATGTGACCATTAATCGACATCAGATTAATTGTATTACTTATCTAATTTATTAACTTCAAGTAAAGATATTAGGTCAAAGAGGTTCAGCTGCGAAAAAAGTTGGGAAATCCTACATTTAAGTGGCCTTTTATTTCATTAATATGAGATTATCTGGAAGTATTTTTTTTAAATATACTTTTAAAATTTGAAGTGCACAATCAACATAATTAAGCACACTTATTTTTTCAGTGGTAGTACTACTAGTGTTCTATCATTCATATCTATTGCATTTTCATTGTGTATTATCGATGGTAGTGATGTAAGATGCCTTCTCCTCCACAGGTCGGACTCACGCCGTTGCATGTGGCCGTCCATCATAACAATCTAGACGTGGTCAATCTTTTACTCGGCAAAGGGGGATCGCCACACAGTGCCGCTCGAGTATGACGCTATTATTGCCCTGCTTGACTCTGCAAAAACTCACAGTCTTAATCATTATTTTCAACTAGTTTATTTTAGCCACAAAGTGCATAAACTTGCTGATTTTTGTCCTCAGAATGGCTATACTCCGCTCCATATTGCTTCGAAGCAGAACCAGGTGGAGGTAGCGAGTAGTTTACTGCAGCATGGAGCTTCTGCCAACGCTGAGTCACTGCAAGGGGTCACACCTTTACACCTCGCATCCCAAGAGGGACAACCAGACATGGTGTTGCTGCTGATCTCAAAGCAGGCCAATGTAAATCTGGGCAATAAGGTGAATTTATCATGCTTACATTATTGCACCCTTTTTTAAAGCAAGGATCCCCCACACACACACACACACACGCACGCACACACATTCCAAAAGCAGTCTCATTCATGAAAAGAGCAAAAACAACATAGATTTGCTTGAATAGCAGTGATTGTATGACAGCAAAAGGAGTAATATCATGAGGATTCGAAATGTCCTTGATCATTTGAGAAAAAATCACTTGATGTACTCAGGTATGTTGGACAATCACCATGTAATTATTGCCAAAAAGATCAAATCTGTCTGGGTGATCAGGACGCTGGCGATTTATGCACTGGCACTGAAAAAATTAAATAGCTCAAGTTGCTGCTTTTTATAGTTTATGTCTCACAATTCGGACTTTATTACTCGAAATTGCAAGTTTATATCTCAGTTCTGAGACAAAAAGTCTGAACTTTATTTTCTCAGAATTGCAACTTTATATCTGCAATCTGTACTTTATAAATTGTAATTGCAAGTTTAAATCTCATAATTCTGAGAAATAAAATCAGATTTGCGAGCTATAAGTCAGAAAAAAAAAAAATATATATATATATATATATATATATTTCATGGCAGAAACTAGCTTCCATATCTTAGTGATTCAGTTTTTGAAGGATGGAGAAGTACAAATGAATAAATAAAACATTTATGCCACTTCTGTGTCAGATTATAAAGTCTGCTCCTGTTGTAAAGTTTTCTTTCATCGAAGCAGAGACCAGGAGACAGTTGGGATCGCGTTCAACGGAAGTTATTCTTTATTGAGAACTCCGCTGTACGTTGCTGTAGTACTTCCAACATGATCTAACTCAAACATTATACATTTACAGTTATATACCTTCCAAGGGGGAGGGACGTTTGGAGGTGGAGACAAATCAAGACAAAGCATAGGCATGATTTGATCAATCAAGTCAAAACCAGTTTGGCAGGTTATCCGGCTTGCTCAAGAGAGACAGAACTAATCAGCATAACACTATTATTCAAATGATCCAATCAGCCTGACGGTATCACCCATATCTTCACATGATCACAGAGACAAAAGCACAGCTGTACATTGAGCTTACTGGGCAGGAAATGCATAAGGACAAAGGGTGAGGGTGAGAGTCTCAGGAATTGACTCATTTAGAGAACAACACTGGCAGGAATCTCTTGATATAATCACCATAACCGCTGCTAAACTTTCTCAGTCTATATTGGAATCTAAATTAAAACATTTAATAAATTTGTAATCCAACACTCCTCTCTAAGATGGCTTAGATGTAAGAAGTAAAAGTAGATGTAAGATCATATCAGTATGCAAATATTGCAATAATGTCATGGTAACACTTTACAGTGAGGTTGTAATTGTTAACACTAACAATGAACAAGATCAGTATACAGCATTAGGTCATTTATCTTAATGTTAACTTACACATATACTAATGCATTTCTTAACATTTATAATAGCTTAAATCGTTAACATTAATTAATACTTTAGTTATATTGAAGAATGTCTGTAACCAAACAGACTTCTATTATATATGTTTTATGTATTATATTTGTATGGAGTCAAGAGGCTCGAGCCATTTAGAGTTGTGATAGCATGTTATGTCTCTCTTTATGTCCATAAAATGACAGGTGTGTTGTGTGTCCTCAGAGCGGTCTGACCCCTCTTCACCTTGTGGCTCAGGAGGGGCATGTTGGGATTGCTGATATACTAGTGAAACATGAGGCGTCCGTCTACGCTGCCACACGGGTAAAAACTGCAATATGTTGTTTTTCTACAGAGTGCACTTAATGATTCACATTATTATTGATAATAATCAATGACTGCGTTTACATGTGCACTAATAATTTGAGTAAGGACACAGTAAGAAGTTTACATGACACGAGCAAACCTCTTCACTCCTGTTTAAATGCAATTTTCATCATTCTCATTATTAATCGCTAAAAATTGTGGTTATTTTTACTGCCATTCTTCACATACCCCAATGCACAGCACAGATGATGAACTCTGTATAGTTGATGTGTTACTGTCCTCTGTACATGCCTAAAATGTCTTCATTTCGATGTTTTTGACAAATGTAGTCAATGATTATGATCATCACTGTTGATTTCTCTTCAGATGGGTTACACTCCCCTTCATGTGGCTTGTCATTACGGCAATATCAAGATGGTAAAGTTCCTCTTACAGCAACAGGCCAACGTAAACAGCAAGACCAGGGTAAGTGAAATATTGCTTTTGCTTTGTTCAGTTGTTTCACTTTTCAAACGTTCAACTTCGTCTCAGATGTTCTCCCTTAGATTCCTAATCCTAGACCAGGAATACGAATCAGTATGTTGACAATTGACATCCGTGCAGTTTATGACATTGCTGATATCTGAATAGACAAATTATTTTTCTCAGAAGACAAATCTGAGAAGCAAGAGTGTCTGGTCGCTCTCTAGCAGAAACAAGTGACATGTTAAAGAGATCTTATGGGCCCTATTTTAACGATCTGAAACGCAAGTATCAAACACGTAACGCAAGTAACTTTGTGGGCGGATCTCAGAAACGCAAATCTAAAATGTGTTGGTCTGAAGTAGCTTCATTACTCATAGGTGTGGTTTGGGTGTAACGTGAAATAAACCAATCAGAGCGACATCTCACATTCCCTTTAAGAGCAGGCGCGCTTGTTCCATGGCGGATTGCTATTATAACGGCGGATTTGCCAGGCGCACGCCAGGAGCGCTTCACAGCCGAGGAGACCGACGTTCTCGTCAGGGCCGTAAAACACAGAGAAGTGACATTGGGGATGGAGAAACACACCCAAATTAGCTTCGCTTAAACAGGCGTATAATAATTTGAGTAAATGTGTAGGCTAGATTTATGCCTATTTTTTACACATCTTCATAGACACCACAATGATTTCCCTCGTGTGTTAATATTTTTCCTTTTTAATTATGTATGGTTTGCAAAAATGTGAACTACTGTGTCTGTGTAGATGAGAGAAGCAAAGTGTATGCGCCTTGTGCACATGCTACATTATGGCCAAGCATGCGCCCTTAAAATAGCATCTGAAAAACGCGCACTGACTTTAGACGAGGTTTCTCCTGGTCTGTGGCGGAATTGTTTTCTGAAACTGCAAAATAGCATCAGGGAACGTTTGCGCCGGATCACGCCTCCTCTTTTCTCTGAACCGCCCCCGGGAGCGCAAGTTCATTCCCTAATTTACTGACGTGCGTCTGTGGAGGGAAAAGTCCGCTGTGCGTCAGGTGCAAAATAGGAATGATACATGCGTCGGTGTACAAAGTCAATTGCGCTGGGTGCAAGATAGGGCCTTATGTGTGATTGTTCTTTCTGTCTTCTCCGTGGGACTGTTAGATGGGGTATATGCCGCTCCATCAGGCTGCTCAACAGGGCCATACGGACATTGTGACGCTTCTCCTGAAACATGGCGCACAACCAAATGAAATTACATCTGTAAGAGCCCAGACACTTTTAACTAATTACCGTCATTGATTTTTTTTAATATGCTGGACATTGACTGATGAAATGAACTCAATAATATTTCCATCTGCTATAGAATGGCACATCAGCTCTTGCCATTGCAAAGCGACTTGGATACATCTCAGTCATTGACGTGCTCAAACTGGTCACCGAAGAGACAGTCACTATGGTAAGTTACATTTTTCATATAATTAATCTGATACTATGGCTGCTATAAAATAAACTTTGTCGTAATAAACATTTTCCTTTAAGACCACCACAGAAAAACATCGCATGAGTTTCCCAGAGACAGTTGATGAGATCTTGGACGTGTCTGAAGATGAAGGTAAATACAGCTCTCGATTTAATTTCATGGTCTGTTTTAGAGTTGTTAATATTTTAATACGAAGACGTACAATAAGTTGAACTTTTTTAAAAATGAGTGGGCATTTAAAGAGCATCCTGAAGTAGACTCCTCTTGGTTTTTCTAGGAATTGCACAGCTAACGTTAGGTATGAATTTCCCTCTTTTTTCTTCGTACAGTGACTTCATTTCAAGCGCGCGCGCACACACACACAAACACATTGTCATTCTCTGGTGCACTTTGACTGTTATGATGGACATGTCATCAGCATGTGTGCATTTGTTAATAAGCCTTCCAAAATACTTAACTATTCCTGAAACCTCTCCCACTAACCTGCTACATCTCCTTTTACATTTTCTTTCTGGATTAGCACAGATTTTCTTGAATTTAGTTATCTGGGTAAAACAGTTATATCCTGCAGTACCTGTATAAAGATATACGCACAAACTTGTGTGATTGAAAGTTCAGTGGGCCAGGAACAAAAAGTGAAGCATTATATCGTAACTCTTGTAATGCATAAATAAACTTTATACATCTGTTGCATTTACTTAAGCTTATAAAACAGTAATAACTTCATAATTTCTTTTAACTAAAACCATATGGTATCTGTTCAGTAACTTCTCATTAATGAGTGAATTAAATATTATCATGTTTTTTGAAAATTGATACATTTTTTGAAATATAAAATTTTAGTTTTACAAAGCATATCGTTTCATTTTCGTACTAAAAACTATGGATTTTTGTAGAAATTGTTATGTAACTCTTTCGGGTCAAAATGGACCTGAATGCATTAGGAGGGTTAATTTTTTTGTTTTTTAGTTTTAACTTTATTTTAGGTGTCCTTGTTACAGTGTGATTATACAAATAAGTGTCGCGTAATATTAATTAACAACATGTACTTACTCTATAATTAGGGTTAGTTGCGTGTAATTATGCATAAATTACTGATATTATTATAACTATAGAAAATACATGTAAGATGTGTAACAGGGTCCCTGTAAAATAAGGTGCTACTGTTTAGTTTTGTCTTTTTTTTTACTCCACAAGTAAATACTTTGTACACAATAGGTTATGAGGAATACATTATAGTCTCTGAAAACAAGTCTAATCTTGTGCAATTTTTCTTATCAAATAAATGTACAAGACAAAAATACTGATTAAGGATTTGCAAATATAACATTACTACATTATATTCATGCATTTGTTAATTTCTTCCGAATTATGATTGGCAAAATCAGGTCACAACTTTTTTTGAGAGCTTGTTGTAGAATCAATAATTAAGTCCTGTAAAATCAGGCCTTATAATGTGGACAGCACTGTATTTCAGCTCCTGGTGAAGTTACAGATATTAAAGGTGTGTTTACATAATGTCCTGAAAATGTTTCATATGCATCCGGGCTCTCACACGGATGTACTTCACATGGCGGCCTTGTGCAAATCTAATGCATACATTTAAGTTTCATCATTCAATATATATATATTGAGTATACACAGTACTATATACAATATATATGCCATATTTATTATATGTTATACACACACATACAGTCTATGAAAGAACTGAAGCCTGCTTGACCTTATTGCTTTTGAAAGGCAGGTTTGTTGATTATGTGGAAAAAAATCATAGTCATTTTCTGCTCTACTAATTATAGTGTGTTTGTTTGCAAGACAACTTCCCAAGAGAATGGCTAATAAAATTACCTTAATAGACACAATTAAGATTAATGTCTTATTTTTTATGAAACCAAGCACAGTTTACCAATGACTGTGCATTTAGCTGTGTGATATCACTGAAGGCATTGGGTTTTGAAGGTCATTTGTGCCTCTGCTTTGTAGTTAATGTAATATTATAAACACACACACACATTTTTCTAATTAATTTGCTTTGATATGTTTTGTTGCAGAATGTCCATCACAAATCTTTCCCTTTTCTTCATTCTCACTCACTTGCAATTCAGTGTTGGGAAAGTTATTCAAAAAAGTAATTAGTTAATACTTGCTAATTACTTTTTCAACATTGGAATGAGACACATTTGAACAGTAATCATGTTACATGATTGAATTTCGAAAACCTATAACAACCTTTACCAGATGGACAATACAAAAATACACCAAATTGTCCTTTATTTGTACTTCTAAAAGTTTGTAACCAACTGTCATTGCTCATGGATCTCTTACCATTATCTGCTGTGTCAAGCGATTAAATGTTCAGTAGTTTGCAGAGTGAGTGACCGAGTTCACAGGCTTGTCAACCAATTGAAAGAAATCAAAATCACTTTGAGCAAAACAATATTCATTGTTGGATGTCACATTTAGGCTTGAAATTATTCATTGTTTATGAAAACTGTAAATGCAAAGGAAGGAAAGACACAACATTAATTGTGACAGGATTACTGAAAGTAAATAGTAATCTGATTACAATAATGCATTATTTCCCCTTTTCAAAAAAGTATTGTGGAAGTACCATGGTACAATTTATAAGAGCATACTTTGGTATAACATATGAATGAATACCATGGTGTTTACATAGTACTCAGGTTCTTAAAGGGATAGTTCACCCTAAAATGAAAATTATGTCATCATTTACTCACCCTGGTGTTGTTCTAATACCGTATGCATACATATCGAACCACAAAAGGCTTTTTTTTTTTAAATGTCCTGCTCGCGCTTGTCCATATAATGGCAGATAATAGCGACCAGCATCAAGCTTTTTAAAAAAGATGTGATCCCATGTGACACATACCGTATATCTCAAGTGTTCTGGTGGTGTACGATAGGGTTTGGTGCAAAACTAACCGAATGTATTATTTAACGAAAATCGTATCACCAAACCGAACCGTACACCCCCAGAACACTTGACATAAACGACACGTGTCGTATGAGATCATTGTGTGATACTTTTGCATCTTTTTTTTTGTACTTGATGCTGGTCGCTTTTCACTACATGTACGAGCGCGAACGGGACATTTAAAAAAAAAAAAAAAACTCCTTTTGTGTTCTATAAAAGAAAGAAGGCCGTTCGACATTAGAACAACACCAGGGTGAGTAAATGAAGACTTAATTTCCATTTTAGGGTGAACTATCCCTTTAAAATGAACCTTGGTAGTACCATGATGCTTCTTTGCTACTGTCATAACATTTTTCACTCACTCCATTTATATCCTCTCCATATTGTCCAGTCATTTTTCATTCAGCTTTGTTGATGGCACATTCAAAACCCTTTCACTAAGTCTTGTCTTTTTCTCTTTTCTCTTGTCATCCCTCGCTGCGGCAGGCGAGGAGCTGCTGGGGAACGAGGGTGCCAGGTATTTGAAGATGGAGGACTTAAAGGACCATGATGAGGATTTCCTTTCCCCCAAGAAAGTTCTAGAGTACGAGGGAGAGTTGCAGTGATGATGTTGAAGATGAATCAGATAAATCAGGAAGTAGAGGACAGCTTAATGTTGGTGGAAGAAATTCTGTAGGATATTTCGAACCAGATTTAGTATTGTTTGAATATAGAAAAGTTTAGAGCCCAAACAGAGGAAAGGCCACTGAGATGAGTTAGGATGAGACCGAAGAACTGTCATTTTCTGATTCCTTTGTGTCAGACTTATTTGTAACTTGTGTTCCTTAGGAATAATTCCCCTGCTCTTCCAAGGATCCCATGCGTGTCTCCCGAAACAGTCATGCTGAAAGAACATGAAATTGAGCAGGTAAACATCATCATAGGTCCCACATTATACTGGTGTTTATAACATTATAACTGGACTACTACTATATGCGATTACACTTTATTTTAAGGTGTCATTGTTACAGTGTAATTATATATTTAAGAACTGAGTAATAATAATTAACTACACTAGTGCAAAATGCCCATGCACAATCAGTTTTTGTGTGTCTTTTTAGTAATTGTTGGTTGGTGTGTTTGAGTGCTCATTGGTACAATTACACAGCAAAAGTTCAGTGACATTTTTATTTGTGCATGGTAGAAAGCACACAGTGAACTCCGAGAAAACGCTATGCTTGAGCAAACAGTTTGTGAATAGGCAACTACAAATGATGCCCGTGAAAGAGACTGTGAACGCATTGAATAGGATGTTTAGTTGGTGAATAGCATAGGCTACTATTACACAGCAGCGATAACGTTAAGCGCACCAGAATGAAATATAATATTCAGAAGTAAACAGCATAGCTGACTTACAGATTCAGTTAACATCCACAAATGAATAAGCGCGTTGATTCAGGGAGCAGTGCAAAGTGCCCGTGCAAAATCAGTTTTTGTGAGCTGATCGCCGTCAAAAAAGTTCAGGAGATATTAGCGATGGCTGATTTCGACAGTTTCAATATGATAAAAAATAACTTTTATATTGATTCAATGGATTAATTGCATTTTGAAAAAAAAAGTGTCATGAATTTATTGCATTTTTGGGGGGAAATAATCCGTTTTTATAATAGATCTTTGAAAATCAAAATCTGGATTTGAATTTTTTATGTTATTATAACCTAAAGATGCTATGTGAAAGTTTGAAACAGAAAATAGTCGTTTTCATCTTGCCGTTTTCTTGGTAAAGAAAACACATTTTTACTCAAATTAATCAAAATGAATTATCACGTTCTGGAACCAAACTATAATATTCAGAAGTAAACAGTGTAGCTGACTGAGTGTTTATGTCAGAATGTTTATTTTTAAACCACAACCTTTTAAAAATGATATATTTAACGATATCTTTAGCATTTCTCATCCAAACAACGTCAAACTTTTTTATCTCAAATAAATGCGAAAAAAATTCTATTTATCAGAAAATCCTTTAAAAAAGATCACGGTTTCCACAAAATATGAAGCAGCACAACTGTTTTCAACATTGATAACGATCAGAAATGTTTTTTGAGCAGCAAATCAGCATATTAGAATGATTTCTGAAAGACTAGTAGTGATGCTGAAAATTCAGCAGGAATAAATTACATTTCAAAATATATTCAAATATATAACAGATATTTTAAATTGTAAAATTCTAATTCCTAAATTTTAATCTATTTTTTTTATATAAAAATGTATACAATATATGCTAATTTTCAAAAGTGTGTTGCAATGTTTTTGAAAGAAGTCTCTTACCAAGGCTGCAATTATTTGATTAAAAATACAGTAAAATGAATTGAATTAATTTTACTGTATTTTTAATCAAATAATTGCTCTCAAAAACATTGCAACACACCTTTGAAAGTTAGCATATACTGTATACATTTTTAATCTTAGTACAGTTCAGACACTTAAAATGGACCCATATTATAGTATTCTTTGAAGTACTTTGGAGTACCATGTAATAACGTAGTTTTATTTTTAAAAAAATTTAAACAATTTTAATTACTGTAAAATAAAATGCTATGATAATAATTATAGTTTACAGGTGTGTATAATAATATTGTGTTTTTGTGGAATACTTTGTATACACTTTATTCCAGTTAAATAAAAGCATGAATACATTAGGTTAGACGAATGAAAGTTATTTTAAGTGTCAAATCAGATAACTTAAAAATAAGATAAGATAAAAACAGCACATTCACTTTGTACAGTGTATTCATGTGTGTGTGTATTTGTGTCACGTGTCAATATCTACACATGTACAGCAGCAGACGCCACTTCCTTTGGCCAAGGAGTACGATGAGGATTCCCTGATTCCCAGCAGTCCCGCCACAGAAACATCAGACAATGTCAGTCCGGTGGCCAGTCCCATCCACACCGGGTTAGTGTCCTGCCCCTACCTGAAATATTGGTGACATTTTGGAGGAATTCAGTTGAAATTGAAATATTATGAATTGGTAACACTTTATTTTGATGTCCCTTTTGAACATTCCGTTAACTATAAGTAACTTTGCAACTACATGTCAACTAGCTGTCATTAGAGTATTAGAGTATTCATTAGAGTATAGACTGTCTGCTTAATATCTGCTAACACTTTATTGTGATGCTCCTCAACAGACATTATACTGACTATGGGCCCTATCTTACACCCAACACCAAGCGCGACGCAAGTGTTTTTTGCTAGTTTCAGCCCGACGCAGTTATCATTTTCACGTCCTGCGCCGCGTTGTTCAAATAGCAAATGCATTTGCGTCCATTTGTGCGCCCATGGGCTGCTGGTCTGAAAAAGAGGTGTGTTCTGGTGCATTGTTGGCACGTTGCTATTTTGAGGCAATGGAAATAGACTGAGCCATTGACCAACTGAAACCTGGTCTAAAGTCAAAGGCGCAATATTTTTTTTTGTTATTTAATGAGCGCGTTAGTAATGTGCGCCTATAGGCGGGTCCACAACACACGTACACTCTGCTTATTAAACACACAGGGACGAACGTACAGCACACAAACATGGCAAGTATTTAAAATAAAAAGATTACAATGTAAAAGATTATTATTGTGTACATAAAGATATGGTGGAATCCGGCTTGTCCCGTAGATGTTCTGCTTGCGCACTTTTACTTCGCGCACGAGCAGATCCATTTGCCTCCTGCAGACGGCTTCGGTCTTTCCACTATCAAATTCCGTCATGTAAATAGCGAATCTGCCATGGCGCGAGCGCAACTGGCATTTAAAGGGAATGGGAGATGATGAGACTCTAATTGGTTTAACGCACGTAAATCCCAAAACACACCCATTACTCATTAAGAGAATAGGGACGACACTTTTAGACCATGCACCGGGAGCGCCGACCATTTTTCCCGTCGTAAACTAGCAAAAGTGGATTCAGACACGCCCTAGTGAACTTGCGCCCTGCGCTTTAGACCATGCGTTTAGATTGTTAAAATAGGGCCCATTAAGTAACTTTGCAACTACATGTCAGCTTATTCTAACCCAAACCCTACCAGTCTACTAATACTCTACTAATACTCTAATGAGAGTTAGTAGACGTGTAGTAGAATGTGTTAAAGGGACCATCAAAATAAAGTGAAACCTATGAATTCATGCATGTCCGTATGGTTCTGCAGTTTCCTGGTGAGCTTCATGGTGGACGCTCGTGGCGGCTCGATGAGAGGGAGTAGACACAACGGCCTGCGTGTCATCATACCTCCTCGAACCTGTGCGGCTCCGACGCGAATCACCTGTCGCCTGGTCAAGCCTCAGAAACTCGCTACACCCCCTCCTTTAGTGGAGGGCGAGGGTCTCGCCAGCCGGATCATCTCTCTGGGTCCCGCCGGCATGCAGTTTTTGGGGTGAGGAAACCAGATCAGACAGAATACAGGATTTTTTTTTACAAACTTAAAGGTGCATTCTGTAATATTTAGGAGGATCTGTTGACAGAAATGCAATATCATACATAACTATGTTTTCAGTGGAGTATAAAGACCTTACTTAATGAACCGTTATGTTTTTATTACCTTAGAATGAGCCATTTCTATCTACACACACCACGGGTCCCCTTACATTGACATGTTTCTACTGTGGCCCTAAACGGACAAACGTGTTTCGTCACTATGTTGTTCTTCGTGCAAAGAAGCTAGCTAAAGTCAGCGAATAAAACACTGACACGATGAACAAGTAACAATATTCGCAATAACGTATTGTTTTACTGAATAATTAAGTAAACCTAATTTCTTAATTTATCTTTGTAAAGAAAGCTAATTTATTAACTGGCTATTATCTGCAGTCTCAGACGATGACATCTTTTCCTGTCGGCCACCGTAACTTATGTTGGTTGCAATTCACAACCTCACCACTAGATGCCGCTAAAAAGGACACACTGCACCTTTAAATTGCAAACTAACACTTTTGTAATTGCTCCTGAAGGCCTGTGATTGTTGAGATTCCTCATTTTGCGGCCCTCGGCCGGGGAGATCGTGAACTTGTGGTCTTGAGGAGTGAGAACGGATCAGTCTGGAAGGAACATCGTAATCGATATGGTGACGAGGTGTTGGAGACCATCCTCAATGGCATGGATGAAGGTGTGTACTAACTGTTGCTGCTGTTTAAAGTGAGATAAATCTGGTTATACTGTGTCGACGGCTTATGTACAGTATTTACAGTAACATTTGCTGTTAAATTATAGCAAATCTTATACAGTCAAACCAAAATTTATTCAGACACCTTCAACATTTCTCACAGTATCACAGTTTATTTGCTATAGTTTAGAAAATGGTAATAAAATATGAGTTATCAGACCAGTTGATATTTCACTGGTTTTGTCCATCCTTCTGTTAGACTCTCACAGATGAATTATGTTGAATATCTGTCAGCTGTTAAATTTAAATACACAATTAGATAATACCAATTTAGGTCAACAAATTACAAAGCAATGCTTCATTTTGTTCAGTCTGTGGTGTAAACAGGTCGCATTAGCAATTAAAGAAGAAACACTTCAGCAAAACATGGTCAGGTCAAAGTGTCTGAATGATTTTTGGTCCCAAATTCGCAATTTTTTCAAACACTACAACATGCATAAGCAATGCGTTTATCAGTTGTTTCTTCTTGACCAGTTTTGATCCGGAGATTCAGCACTCTTTCAGAAGATGCGTAATAGCGCCACCTACCGTATAACAGTGAAAACACAAAAAAACGAAAATAGCATCAGTGGCGGGAAAGAGTTAAAAATGTATATTTTTTACATTACAGCAATGAGATTTTAGTTGGGGGGGGGGGGGGTAATTTTTTTAATGTAAAATACACTTTTTTTGTTTACTTTTAATCTGTCAGACATGTTCTTGCCAGGCTTTGAAATGTCTGCATACATTTCCTGTTTCTGAACTGTGGTCATTTTGTCTCATTCATTTGCGAACGTTGTTCATTCATTGTCTTTTCTCTCTGTTGACTGTGTTCTGAAGACCTGGAGAGTCAGGAGGAACTCGTGAAGAAAAGGATCAGGCGGATCATCTCGACCGACTTTCCGCTCTACTTTGCCGTGGTGTCCCGTATCCAGCAAGAGAACGATCTGATTGGCCCAGAAGGGGGTTCTCTCACCAGTAAGCTGGTGCCATTGGTCCAGGCCAGTTTCCCTGAGACGGCCGTCACCAAGCGTGTCCGTCTTGGACTGCAGGTGAGATGGGAGGATGATGAGGAGGAGGAAGAAGTGATGGAAAATAGAGGAAGCTTATCTCCTGCGTATTACTATAATGTATCTGGCAGCTTTTAGATTTTTTCTGTTTTGTTTTGTTTTTCCTCATCTTTCATTTCTTGCTAATTTAACCTTGTGCCTTTGGAATGTGAATGAATGTAATTTTGTAAGTTGCTCGTGATGGTAAATATGAATGATGAAGTGTGGTATAGTATGGGATGGTATCTTTCTACTTCCTGCTTGGATGAAAACATTGGATCTTTCTACAGATCCGCATATACAGACATATTTACAGTGCGGGAGAATAAAAACAGCAGAAGTTGAGAATGGATGGAGTGTTTGTTTGAGTGTTTCTGGGTAATGCCAGGTTTTCTTAGAGGGAGTTGTAAGTTGAGAAGGATAAAAAAGCAAGCTGAAGCTTAGTAATAATTGGATGATGACTATTTTTCTGTACTATTGAAAATATCTGAAGCACCTTATATACACAAACGTCTAACTGAGATACTGAAATTTTTATTATATTTTTTAGATCTTTATAAGCTACACAAACATCTTTAAAGCAATTTTATATTTTACATTTCTGGAACTTAGATTGAAATGCATGTTTTTACTTTTGTTTTTCAAGTGTAACAACCAGCTCGTACCAAAGCTGTTATTTTTAACGTGTTTTTTTAACCCATTATATGTTTAATCATTTATATCATTTGTTACATTATTTTTGCTTCATTTTTGCTGTTCTTTTCTTTGTGAGAAGTGACCTAATAATCTAAATGTATTGACAAACTTGATCAGTTCTCATTGTGCTGAATTATAAATGATACATTGTTTCATGTTGTTTAAAAACACTGGAAGTCCCAGTAATAGTTCATATATTTTTCCGCAAAACACAAAATTTGTGTTTGCTTTCAGTCAAATGTTGCTTAATTCCTCTCCTGATCCAACGGATACCCAAATATGCATATGTTTTACAAATGTACACTTTATTTATAATTCATTCGAATGTGAGAACTGTCCAAGGATTGTAATGCTTTGATATGAACATATTAACCGCAATATAGCACACCTGACAACTTAATCTGCAATTCACTGTAAATAAATAACATAATGATTATAATGAACTGCGCACTCAAAGATCTTCAAAAGCTTTACAACTATACAGGGTCAAATTGTTGTGTCCGTGTCTTTAGTTTCTACTGCAAGTGAATCAACTTTGGTTCAATGTTTGTAACACATTTTGCATTAATAAATAAGACTGATTGACAAGCTAAATTTGGTGTCTTGAATTGCAATGTTTGCAATAATTAGAAAATGGAAATATATTAAGATCTCTTCTGTCTATTCTTTCCCTTGATTTCCTCGCATAAAAACATTTATTCCTCCCTCCATTCATACGTAAATATACCATTTGCTGTTTCTCCGTGTCTGACTCTCATTCCGTTTTCTTCTCTTTCACCTCTGCTCTTCCCCACCCCATCTCATCTTGTTCTTTGCGCTCTTGCACACTGTTTTGGTGTTCTCGTCGGCACTCAGGCCCAGCCGGTCCCGGATGAGCTGGTGGCCAAGCTTCTGGGGAACCAAGCCACGTTCGGGCCTGTGGTGACAGTAGAGCCTCGCCGGCGCAAGTTTCACCGTCCCATTGGCCTGAGGATTCCTCTGCCTCCCTCCTGGAGGTCGAGTCCACGGGACGCCGGCGAGGGCGACACCACCAGCCTCCGCCTGCTCTGCAGTGTCATCGGTAACCAGACACGCAGCGTTTTTACATTGCAAACAATGGTTACACTTTATTTGGTAACACTTTGTTTTAGTGTCCTTGTTACATATGTTACATGTACTTACCATAGTAATAACAGTAAATTATGCATAATTACATGCAACTAACCCTCAACCAAACTCTAATCCTAACCCAATAGTAAGTATTTGTAAATAATTAATATTACTCCATACATAAATATATATATACACTGTAACAATGACACCTTAAAATAAAGTGTCTTTGTTACAGTGTAATTATATATTTAAGTACTGACTTATTAATCAACTACATGTACTTTGCAATTGGGTTAGGGTAGGATTAGGATTTGGTTGAGGGTTAGTTGCATGTAATTATGCATAATTTACTGTTATTACTATGGCAAGTACATGTTACATATGTAACAAGGACACTGTAAAATAAAGTGTTACCAAATAATGTGCTACACTTTATTTTAAGGTGTCTTTGTTACACTGTATTTATACATTTAAGTACCGAGTAATATTAAGTAACTACATGTACTTACTATAGGGTTATGATTAGGGTTTGGTTTAGGGTTAGTTGCATGTAATTATGCATAATCTATAGTTAACTACATGTAACATGTAACAATGACACTGTAAAATACCCCAAAAATATTTTTCTTAATCATTCATTCATCTGGTGATGAAAATTTTAAAAAAAATTCTCAATTTTATTCTATTAGAAATTTCTTTTTACATTCAGATTTATACAATTGCAAAATGTTGTTGTTATTGTTAACCACAGCTACTTTTTTGTTCATTGCAATAAAGCTAAAATAAAAGGAAATATAAGTACTCGATGAACTACTTAAAAAGGCTTCAAAAATCAGAAACTAACTGAAATGAAATGTAATCAAAATTACTAAAACTGAAATGCAAATAAATTAATGCTATATATATATATATATATATATATATATATATATATATATATATATAATTTAAACTAATAAGTACAAAACAAATTTACCAAAACCTAAACTAATATTAAAATCTAAAAATAAAAAAGCTAATTCAACATATTAATACATACAATAATAGTATATAAATAATAATATTGTTGCATATGCATTACATATTTTCTTCTTACCTTTCTTATTTTAGATAAATACTGATTGGGAAAATGAGTTTATATCATTATGTAATAAAATGGGGGAAATTAAAATGTACAGATATCTGTGTAGGAAACAATAGGTGCTATTTAAAGGTGATGTAGTGTGTCATTTTTAATGTTAAATATTTTCTAGTTTACTGTGCAAATACAACTAAGGAAGTCATTTATAGTTTGACTGGCTCTTTAAAATGTAATTTTTTAGGGATAAATGATAGCTTAAATCATACGGCTTGTTGAAGTGGGTGTGCTGTTACTTTCCTAAGTAATGAGAGAAGATCTTTTACACGTTATACTAAAATGAGCACAAAAAAATTACATTTAAGGAGATGACAAATCTATATCTAACTAGAATATAAAAGACACACCTTCAGAGAATTTTAAAAAAAAGACACAAAAATGATTTGCAATTCCATTTGTTGCCACTAGTGGCACAGAAGTTGCACAACTCAACAAAGGTTCAATAGTGATCAATGCAAGGATTATGCTTTTAAGGTACATATATTTATATTCAATAGCCATAATTTTAAAACCAAAGTAACCAGATTTACCAAATGGGATGCCCAAGCAAGGCATTTTATTTTTGTGTTTTTATCCATTGCATGTTTATTTTCACCCGAATTACTCTACGTTTCATAGGTGGCACAGCTCCTGCCCAGTGGGAAGATATAACTGGCACCACCAAACTTATGTATTCCAATGATTGTGCCAGTTTCACCACCAATGTCTCTGCCCGGTAAGACATCACTGAACACCATAACCTCTACATCACATGTTAGTTCCTCTAGGAATTCTCATTGAGTGTTGTCTTCACAACAATGTTTTTTATTAAACTTCAACTATTTTTTATTCAATTCTCACTTTGTGAAGCACTTTGGGCAACACAGTTGTGTTTAAATGTGCTATATAAATAAATGAAAGTTGAATTTGACCTTGTTCACATTAAAAAGCTCACTCACTCACTCTACGTGTTGCTCTCCTGCAGTTTCTGGCTGGCAGACTGTCCTCGGACGGCGGAGGCCGTGTCCTTTGCTAACCTTCTGTACCGCGAGCTGTCAGCCGTGCCGTACATGGCCAAGTTTGTAGTTTTTGCAAAGATGAATGAAGCCAGAGAGGGTCGTCTCCGTTGTTATTGCATGACTGATGACAAAATGGACAAAACCCTGGAGCAGCACGAGAACTTTTCTGAAGTGGCTCGTAGCAGAGACATTGAGGTCATGTGATATAGTGTGTTGTGTGCTTCATATAGACGATACATCTACAGTGCATCTATTGTGTTTACAGCAAGTGCCATTATTTCTACGATAATACATTTAAACCTAAAAACAGAAAGTCGGTATGAAATAAAAATGGACCCTGTTAAAGTCGGCATGAAAAGAAAGTCTTTTCTTCTTTATTGTGACGTATATCCGAGTGAAACGACTTCTGGAACAAGAACAAATGTAGGGTGGGGCTTGGTTTTGTCTGTGGGGATTTGATTGGATAGTTGGATGGTTGTGGTTTGCTATTGGTGGATCTCATGTGAGTGACAGGTTGCCCCGCCCTCGTCATCAGAGAAGAGATGATGTCACTACATGAGGGAACAGTTATTTTGATTAAAGATCACAGGGATGCATGAATTAAAAAAAATGTGCACGAATAAATAATTTATTATAAATACCACAATATTCCATAATAATGCAAGAATTGTCAAGTTTGATTTCATGGTGACTTTAATGCAGATTCTTGATCTTACTGTACCTGATTAATGAGTGAACAATTCTCCAAATTAAAGTACTAACAAAAATAATTGTTTTAATAATTTTTCGTATAAACATAGTAACATGTTCCACCATTTAAACAACTTTCAGCTGACATCACCAAGGCCGCACATTGAAAAAAAAAGGTAACATCTAAATGAACTGATTGTATTCAACTTATATAATTTAGTTTTGTTGGTATACATTAAAATAGTTAGGTGGATTCAGCAATATTATATATATATATATATATATATATATATATATATATATATACACACATACACAGTATATACTGTATATATATATATTGCAGGCTATTCTTTTTTACAGTGTGAGCGTGGAAAATAATTGTAACCAATAGCCAGATGGTGGTGTTTCACAAAACAAGTATCTCTCCATAATTGAACGCAAAATTGCATTTGAGGTTTGGCTCCGTTCTGGAATAGAAAACCCACTTTTCACAATCCAATCAAATCCGCATAGATAAAATCCAAACCTAAATTTTTTTCTCTCTCTCTTTGAATATTCTGAAATACGTGACATTACAGAAGTAAATGTGTTGCTTATGAAGTTTAATGTTGACTTTACTAGATATTGTCAAATGTGATTGATCTAGGATGCATCTACTGTAAATCTACTGTAACCCTAAATATAGCGATTGGTGTTTGTTGTGTAGGTCATGGAGGGCATGCCGTTGTATTTGGAGTGTTCAGGAAACCTGGTTCCCATAAGGAAAGCTGCCCAGCAGCCGCGCTGTTTCAGCTTCCAAGCCTTCAGAGACAACAGACTGCCTGTGTCTGTCAAGGTAAAGCCAGTTCAATTCACATTTATTTGTATAGCGCTTTTCACAATACACATCATTTCAAAGCAGCTTTACAGAAAGTGCATGAGTCCACATTACAATTTAGAGTGATCTGTTATCAGAGGAACTGAAACTGTCTAAGTTATGTATTTCAGAAATGTACACATACAAAATCACAGTTAGCAAAAAAATTATTAATTTAAACAATGTAATAATTTAAGGCGGAAACAATGAGCTCATTGAAGTAATGAATACGACATTTAGAAAAGTTACAGTTCACCTGTGCTCAGTTGCTCAAAACTACATTATTATTGATTACAAAATCGATTCTTTCACCCATAGTGAAGTTTATTTTGGTTTATTTGGTTGGTTATGGTGTGAGTGTTACAGTAGATCTACAATGACCTACAATGTGCAAAATAGTTATTTTGCAAAATATCCAATTCTCTCTTGTCTAGAAGACAGTCTGCAAGGGCTGTCAAGATCCATCAAGTATTTGTGTGTGGAACAGACCTGACATTCACACTGTGAAAATCTCATTCACACTTGCACACATTCAAATTTGGTACACGTCTTGGAGCTTCACACGTCATGTTCACCAAATGCTTTCAGTGAAAAAAAGAACGAAAGAAGAAATTTTCATTTCATAATATTTTACATAATAAATGACTTTTTTATGTATAATAAAAAAAATGTAACAAAATAATTCATGACTCAAAACAGGAGCCCATGCTTGGCTCCAATATAATATTTATGAACAAATAATTGCCTGTATCATCACATGCTCATAGTATATCACTTCTTTTCCTCTTCTCCCAGGTGAGAGACAGCAGTAAAGACCCCTCTGGCTTTTTGTCTTTCTTGCGCAAATCAACCAAATATGAAGACTGTCAACATATGTTGTGCAACCTCAACGTTACCATGCCACCATGCATTAAGGTAATAATACAAAGGTCAAAATATGTCACATGCTTACATTCCTTACACAAACACATATATAAATATATTTCTTCTCTTTATTTCTTTATAACAGATCATAGGAAGTGATGAACGAAGGAGGACTCTGACACCGTTGGCTCTGAGAGAACGATACAGTGCTTTAAATGAACCAGCCTTGGGTAAGATTGCTCCCACACTGACAGCTCCTGCATGTTAAGCCCCCAAATCTCATACAACCTTTGCCTGACCCTGCTTTGAATAAGATGTGAGCTGCAGCATCAGATTGCTGAACTCTTGAGCCAATGATGGTCTGGTTTCTGCAGCATCACTGAGCGCCATGGAAAGGACGGAGTTAAAGATGGCTTTAATAGCTGAACAGCTAGGCCTGAGCTGGGCTGGTGAGTGTGTGGGTTTGAATGCACTTCTTTCGCTTAACAAGCAGAATGCTTACCTGGCCATGTCTTGTCAAGGCATATCTGGATGTCCATTTCTCTGCTACATAGAGAATTCAAAATGTTTTGACAAGTCATTTACTTTAAAGGTACCAAATTTACCTCAATGTCTAGCATGTGCAGATGAGATAAAATATTGACTAGCTTTGGCTTAATTCTTTGGCTTTACAAGAGAACATTTTGCACAAGCTAAACTTGTTTCATGCTATAGAGGGGCTTCATACGGGGGCCTATTCATGCAACCTAATAATCAACTGTTGAATTAATTGACAAATCAATAATCAGTTAATGATAAAATTATGAAATTTTAAAGTTATTGTATAAACAGATAAATAATAGTTACACAAATTAAAAAAAAAAATGTTGGAAATGAAGGAATGAATACTAATAAAACAATGAATTATTACAACTATTGTACTTAATTGTATTTAAGCACTTTTCATTGAATTCAGTCTGTGAATTAACTTAAAAATAAGGAGATTAAAATTCAGTAGATTCTTATACAGTAGACTCTTATATATATATATATATATATATATATATATATATATAGTTTTGTTATTTTAGTCAATTTAGGTCTACAAAATGTAGCAATGATGTAAGGAGGTGTGTCAGATCGTGTCATACACTTTCATATCAGATATGCAAATAAATGCACATTAACGCTTATTTCAACGTTGCATTGCCTGCAGTGTTTTTTGTCAATACAACACATAATTACTTTAATCTTCAAGAGCTACAGATGCATATTATAATGATTTTTTAACCTAATGACCTTGCATATTTTTCAGCAGAAGTGGCTAGGGATGCACCGGCGTAACACTAGAGCATAAATATAGACCTACAACATAAATCCGTGAAAAAATAAATGTGCGAAGCTTTTCAACGTGTTAGTTTTGTCCACGTTTTTATTTTGACACTGATTTCTGATTTCTTTGTTGATTGTTGATTCATTTATTTTTGCTTTATCTGTTTATCCACAAATTTCTACAATTCATATGTGATTGATTATTGATTTATCAGTTTATTCATACAAAAGTATTTTATTGAGTGGCACAAATGTAGCCCTCACACTTCAGTAAATCATGCTTTAGTCTAAAATGAGTCACTTAATAGTGAAGGAACAAATTCATTCATGCTAGCACATAATGTATCATATCTAATTCCTGTGCAGAGTTGGGACGTGAACTGCAGTTTAATGTAGATGAAATAAATAAGATCCGTGTGGAGAATCCCAACTCCCTTTTAGAGCAGAGCTCAACACTGCTCAACCTGTGGGCCGCTCGAGAGGGGAAGAAAGCTAAAAGTGAGTGCCACAGTGTCCATTCACTATGATCCAATAAGAATACCTAAATTATTTGCGAGCAAATTCGACCTTATTCATCTGTCTCATGTGACGTAACTGTATGAAAATGCTGCCATATTTGTTGCTATACATATCAGCATGCTTTTAATCTGCAGTGATGTGGGATGTAGAGTTAGCAAAACTTCATGAAGTGAGTGCCCAGTTTGAAGGAATGCAATTAGCGATTAGCTGTTTTGCTGCGCTTCAGGCCCTGCCTTTATCATGCAGTCTCCTCCCTCTCACCACCCCTCTACCCTCCCACCCCACCATGGCTGTCCAAACCCCCATTTATGAACCCTTTTCAAATCAGAGGTGTGTATAACTGTTGTTGAAACAGGAGAGTTTCGAGTGTCTTCAAGGCCGCGCCCCACTTATCATCTTGGGATGTCACATCTATGGACTGTCAGGGCTTGACATTAACTTTTTTGCTCACCAGCCACTGTGGTTAGCAGTTTTCCAAAGTTACTCAGCATTTACATTTACATTGGACACAATTATGACATTGATACCATGGGGAAAATATAGATATTTTTAATATTATCTCATAATATGGCAGCAGGTATGTTAGGCTGCTGTCACTTTAAGGCCTCACGCACGGATCCATTATACTGTTACACGTGTGTTTTCTTTCTCAGTTGTTCACGTTCACTTAAAACATAACTGACTGTGTTTCCGTAAATATTCACAAAGACCGGCTTTTCTACATTATTTTGTGTGTATTTGACTGTGTAAGTGCAATAAGCAGAGAAAAAGAACTGAATTTAGTATTGAGAGGTGGCTTTATGTGCCGCACTTTGGGTGTGAGCACAAAATCTGCAGGAATGAGTAAAATGTTAAAAAATTAATTAAATCAAATTCAAGCCCTGTAACACCAACAATATTCATCCAGAGCAAATGAAACAAGTGAGTGAGGGGAGACCGGTTAGTGTGTAACTCGCTGTCAGAGAGATGAGAGAGCGAGAAGGAACAGCAGTTATCGTAAATGAGTATTTGAAGCTTTTCAGATGTTACGGTAGTGATATGTACAACACTAAATTGCACTTAGTTTATTATTTCAGATGCCTTTTTAAAAGTCTACAATTGACCCTTCGCTAAGCCACGCCCGAAAACCGCCACAGGTCAATTGTGGCTTAGCAACCATAACTAGGCGCGGGAGGTCTGGCAAGCTTTCGAGCAAGGGAAACATGCCAAAGCGTTGTGCGTATGGATTGTGCAAATATGATACCCGGTATCCTAAAAGTTTGGACGGGGTGGTGGATTTTGTTCCCTTCCCGAAACCTAAAACCCAAAGGGAGAAATGCCGGGCGTCATCTTCATTTATATAGCGCTTTTAACAATGTAGATTGTTCCAAAGCAGCTTTACATTGATAATAGGAAATTTAAAGTAAAGTGTTTTGGCTTTATAGCAGCTCTAGAATAAAGTTATTGTCCAGCTCGTGGATCAAGCAGTGTGATTAAAGGCAAGACGGAGGCTCACTGACATAACTTACTTCAAAATATATTTCAGCGTTTTGTTAATCGACGGCCTAACTAGTACCTCAATCCGATCGCGACTCTCCTCCCGGTGTTAGTTCTAGTAAAAGTAAAAGGTAGTTAGTAAAAGGAGGGAACATCAGGGGGCTTGCTGGAGATCTCCAAGGAAAAGGTTGGTATCCAAACTTAATCAGTTCATAACAGTAGTCACTAATGTGACCCACGACGTGTGAGCGGTAGCCTGGCGCACTAAAAATATAAGCGGGAGAATGTTATCATTGCAAAGTGGTCAGGCTAATGTCTTGTGTTTATTCCACAATACTTATGGATAAGCTGTTTGATTAATAAATATTAGAATATTTTAAAATTTCACTTACCCTGCTGTGCATGCACAGCTGTTCCTCAATTTGTGTGTTTCCCATTTGAATGGTCGGCGTATTAGGCGTCGGCTGCTTGCGCTGGGACCTACAGTATAGGTTTTAGCTTAAATTTTTATGAAATTATTCTCTAATCGGTTGCATATTATGTCATGGATATATCCCTCGAATGCATACTGCAGTCCCTTTTGTCTTGCTCTCTCAGATTTTCACCTGTTTGCAAAAAATGACTAATTATCTCCTTGAGAATGTCTGAAACCAGTGCATTCATACTGTAATAGACGTGCCAGGCGCAAAAGCTTGACAGGCGTAGCAACAGTAACTAAGGAGGGCGGGGCTTAGCGAAGGGTCAATTTAAAAATGTATATATTATATATAAAATTCAACCCGACAAAGTGGCTTGTAGGAGTGACTGTGTTACATGCCACTGCTGAAACACATCTGCATTTGGCAAGTTGGCATGTGTTAATGTCAAGCCCTGTTGACAGTATTTGCTGATATCTCAGTGATTATATTGGAACTGATGTAGTGTGTGCTGCAGCATTCCGCAAAACACAGCCGTGTCCAAATCCGTGTGGCAATCATATTGAGAGGAAGGACTCCGGATGTGGACTTCTTACCTGGGACTGGAACAGTACTTCCCAAATCTGTTCCTGGAACCTCCCTAATGGTACATTGGTAATGGAGGGTGCAGAAAATGGGCTTTGTTGAGGACCCTAGCTGCAGAAATATGACTCCTTTCAGTTGTCCCTTGCCATATAGCAATCTGCAAAGCTTTTCCTAAAAGCATTGTAAGCCTAAGTAGATCGTAGAACCATTGCCACCAATGGTCTCCACGATAAACTCACAATGCTTTTTGAGAAACGCAACCCTGACCCTTTCATTTGTCCCTTGCCCTGTAGCTCAGGTGCCAAAAGCTGTCCCTTATTTTTCTCCAGTTGCCCAAAGCTTCAAACACACACCTGGTATTTTACTCTGTTTCTTTTGTCCACTTTCAACCACTTCTGTCCTGATTTCTTTGAGGGGAGGGTCTAATGGACAAAATAAGGATCTTTCGCTCTAATGGACAAAATAAGCTTGCTTAATTTACAAATGAATGCGCCCGGAGACAACGGAAGAACATACGGAGAGCAGTAGTTTTCGTTTCTGCTCTGACAGTCGCAAGACCAGCCGAACGCTGTGAGTGTGTGTTAGAAATCAGGAATGGTGAGAGAACATTGTGCTTGGTTCGTTTTTCATCTTCAACCAAACTTGGGTCTCCAGTCGACAAAGTTTCAATCCCGTCTGGCTAGAACGCTTCCCACAATAAAAATATGTAACACAGAACAGATAACGTCAAATACACCCATTCAACTTTCCTTTTGGAACTATTTTTCAAACATGACAGGACATGTCGGAGGGACGTCTTTTCAACGGTCATTAAACGTCCAAATGTTTGCTGGATATTGCAATGTTTTAAGAGGAGTGAGGCCAGTGATAGCTTGCCGTGCCTCCCCCTTTCCTAACTTCGTAATATTAGAGCCCTGCTGGCATGCATTCACAGCCTGCTTCTGGGTGCTCAGTACAGAGTGGTTACAGTTTGCAAAATGTTGAAACTGTTTTGGGGTTTTACAGCTGATACAATTGCATACCAGTGTGCAGGAGAGGAGCCGCCATATTTGGTTACCAGCCGCTCTAGCTAGTAGTTCATAGCATCACCATTATTTAAGGCCATATCGGTAGAGGAGATTTGTGCAGAAGCTAACTGGGCCGACTCTCATACTTTGGTAAAGCATTACTGACGTGATATCACCACGCCTAATGTCACTCACTTGGTAGTACATTTTGGATGAGCATTATTCTATATATCCTTATTTCAAATTGTCCCATAGAGTTGTATGTGTGAAAAGGACTTGACTGAAAGAGAACATCCGCTTACTTATTGTAACTATAAAAGAAAGGAGAGAGACACAGACTAGGGGTTTCTTGCAACTCTTCCATGCAACTCCGCTTCTCCATCTACATGTCATCACTAGGATCTGTCATTCAGAAACATGTTTTTTCCTATCACTGCTACACTGATGACACACAGCTCTACCTCTCATTCCACCACCTTCAACTCAACCTTGCAAAGACAGAGCTGTGGTCCCGGCCAACCCAACACTACATCACAACTTCTCCATAAATCCATCAAGGTCAGCCAGGAACCTTTGAGTTGTGATCGATGATCAATTGAACTTCACAGAACGCATTGCGGTCTAATAATTTGCCTTATACAACATTAGGAGGATCAGGCCCTTCCTATCAGAGCATGCTACACAACTCCTTGTCCAAGCTCTTGTTCTATCCAGACTGGACTATTATAATGCTCTCTTGGCAGGTCTTCCAGCTTGCACTGTCAAACCTCTGCAACTGATCCAGATGCTGAAGCAAGAGTGTCTTTATCAAGCCGAAGAGACACACGTCACAACTCTCCTCACAACATTGCACTGGTGGCCGGCTGCCACTCACATCAAATTCAAGGCACTGATGCTTGCCTACAGAACAACCACTGGCTCTGCTCCCTTTTACCTAAACTCATTACTCCAGACTTCACATTCACGGACCTTTTCCTTGACTGTTCCCTGCTGGTGGAATGATCTACCTAACTCAACCCGAGCTGAGTCCGTAGCCATTTTCAAGAAACGGCTGAAGACGCATCTTTTTCGGCAACACTTGATCCATTAATGCTAACACTTTCTTTTCTCTTCTCTTCTACTTTATATCTATTTATTTATTTTTAAATACATAGACTGCATTAGACTAAACTGGGAAGGGTCACAGCACATATTGTTGTCCTATTGTTTAAATGCTTCTATTGCTCTCCTCAGTCGCTTTGGATAAAAGCGTCTGCTAAATGATTAAATGTAAAATGTAAATGTCACTCCAGCTCGTCTTTTAGAGCTTAACTGTTCTGAATGAGAATTGGGCTGCTGGTCGACTTTATATGAGAACAAATAGATGTGGCTCCCCAAGCCTGCAGCTAAAACTCACTGCGTTAAAGGCCCTGACACACCAAGCCATCGCTGACCACCGGCTGGCCCAGTTTTTGCGGTGTGTTCTGCACCGTCAGCACTGGTTGGAAATGTCAGGGGTATTTTGGCCAAAGAGCATGCTGAATTGGCGTCGGCGTTCAGCTCAGTGTATGAGCCAGTGCATGAGGATAAAAGTGAAAGTGATGATAATGAGCAAAGAAGTCAAGAAGGCACAGACAGAAGGAGATTGTCATTTTATGTCATTTTAGCATGATTGATAATCAAAATGGTAAGCAAGCACTGCTTTGTTTACGCTTTGTATTTCTGCAGTCCTACCCTTTTGAATGACAAATATAGACTGTGCATACCTGAGATACTGACAGTTATTTCCTTACATGCTGGAGCAGAAGACATGTGCTAGTTGATATTCACCTGTGGTCCCTTTGGTCTGTTCAAGCACTGCTTTTGGCCGTGACACAGCCGACGCAAGGCGACAACACAGTCAGCTTTCACCGCCGCTAGTTCTTTTAAGGCGGCTTGGTGTGTCACGGCCTTAAAGCTCAAAATTCTCAATCCTTTCATCCAGAGAACCAAGGTTACACAGGATAACCAGATGTTGTTATGTGTAAATGAGGAAAAGATCATTGGTCACACGAAAGTATACCCAAGACAGCCTCAAATCATTTCAAAACTTACTGGATGTTGTTGTAGGATTTGGTAGTCTTAAAAGGCTTCAGATTATAAATGAAATAAATGTAAATATCTGCACATGTGTGCTTTTGAATTGAGGTTGATGTTATGCTTGTGGGATGTTTTTGAATTCCCTGCCATTGCTTTCCCCCCGATGGTGATAAATATGGTGGCTGTAAAGATAAGGTCACGTGACTGAGACAGATTCATCCACAATTGTTTTGAATAACAAAAGTAAATCAATTATTGTATTTTGGCTGTTTTTCCTAATAGTGTCTTGAAATCCTTTGGTTTTGTCAGTGGTGTGTCTCTGTCCTCATCCTTTATGTCCAACTACCCTGTCTTCCCCTTCTCCATTTCTCCACCATCTGTGTGTCTCTCACCACTGTAGTGGACAGCCTGTACGTGGCCCTCAAGAGTATTGACCGAGTGGACATTGTGAACATGATGGAGGGACAGGGACCACCAACAGGTCAGCAGGGGGGCTGGGAACAAGAGGCTTCCAGGTCTAGGCATCATGACAGAGACCATTTATCTCCTGCCATTACAAATGGTAAGAGAGAGATATTCCCTTGTGACATTCTACACTTCACTTGTCCCACATAATGCTTTTTTCCCCCCAAGAGCTGGCTTTTCCTCTCATCCAGTTGATATCTGCTGCTGTATCTTCTGTTCAAACCCTTGTCCCCCCTATATTTTGGCCATGAACCTAACATTTCCTCTTCCAATTCTGCTGTCACCAGGACCAGAACTGATGACACCCCTCCAGAACTATGTTATGTTGCCTATCTTTGAATATCTGAATTTTGCCTGTAAATGTTTTTCGACTACTGCAGGGAAATGTTCTAAAACTCTGCAAAGACCTCCTTTGTTCCTTTTAAAATTGGGGAAATATTTGAGATTAAGGAGATTTGCTTGTATGTTTGGATAGGACACATTTAGGGGTTGTAACACTATTCGTTCTAATTTTATTTTTTACAGTTACAGTTCATTTGTACAGTTTAATGTATATTACAAGGGAAAATATAACTTAAGCTCTGACATAATCTGATTTGCAGTTGTTCTAAAAATTGACTTATTTTGTAAATTATTAATGAAAACATATTTACCCATAAATCTTGTACATCTGTAACAGTTCGACATAGGCAGCATGTTAGCATGAAACTGATGTGGAAGAATCACGTCATGGCCACTTTTGCTTGATATCTACAAAAAGATGCTGGGAAGACAAATAATATAGTCATAGGTTTTCTTATAAGAGTGGAATATTATCAAACTGGTTTAACTCTCCGGCTTTGGCAAAGCCGTTACCAATCGTACCAAGATTCTGACTTCATAGAAACCGTTCCCGAGTTATAACAGACAGTTACCATCTGATATTTTCATAGATCATTGGGCGGCAAATGTTGCATCTCCATTATTAACTTCCAATTAGGCAAAACAGCCTTTGGTTTTCCTGTTGGGATTGCATATTTCCAGCACATTTAGCTTAGAGATTTTTGTCTTCACCTGGAGTACGGTCTCTGAATTACCTATTTACCTATTCATAAATGGGGAAGAAGTTCCACCCATTGTAATTATTTTGGTAATCAAAAGTTCTTTCATCTAAAAAACAATATAGATACCTTTACAGCATGCAACGGATCCTGTCAAATACAGCTTAAGTTGTATTTATCCTCAATTATATAGTCTGTCACATTGCCGCGCATTGGCTATCTGATATATGATGATTTGGTTCCTTTTTACCATTAACAAAGGTAACCTATTCAATTCAGTATCAGTTCATTCAGTAGCATGCTTCCTGTGTGTTGTGGTACCTTTTAACGCACATTTTACAAGTACAGAGAGATGCACTTATTTACGATTAAAAACCATCATTAGTGAAACATGTCAGTTCTACAGATGCTGTGAGTGTAAAATCCAGTGCAAAGTCTACATTCATGTCACTGGAAGGGATATTAAAAGGGTCATGACATCATTTTTGTTGTATTATTTTACCAGAGGGTCACAATAATGTAAATATCATATATAGTATTTTTAGTAATACATGACAATTCTCCACCTTCTCTATGACGTTCTGATTTAAAGGTGCTATGATTATGCTTCTTTTCTTTTAAGACTTCAGAGTAAACTCCCATTGTCATGATTGGGAAACATCTTTGCATAGGAAAGTATTAATGCCATGTCATGTAGGTTGAATACATTGCAACAACCACATAACTAATCCATTATTAGTCCAGGCATTTGCTGCAAGCTGAATTTCACAAATTATGTGAAGCATACATATGCAAGACTGAAATAACTTAGAAAACAAAACAACTGGCACACTATTAAACTTCATCTGTTTTTTTATTTGTCTTAAAAATGCGCCACTCAAGCATTGAGATGTGTTGCAATGGTCAAAGACATCAATCTATAAGATGTTTGCATAGAAAAAAGGTAACACTTCGGTATGGGGAACACATATTCAATATTTTTAACAACTTTTGCATCAATAAACTCCTAATTTACTGCTTATTTATAGTTAGTAAGGTAGTTTTTATAGCGTTTAAGTTTCGGTATTGAGTAAGATAAAGGGATGTAGGTCATGCAGGATAAGGCATTAATATGTGCTTTATAAGTACTAATAAACAGCCAATATCCTCATTATTAACTAGTTGCTTATTAGCATGCATATTACCATGCTAATAAGCAACTAGTTAATAACGAGAATTGAACCCAAAAATAAAGTGTTGTCAAAAAAATAAGCAATTCATGAAATGGTGCAGATGGATATGAATTCTGCAGAAGAACCTTTGATGTCTATCCCGCTCTCTATACTCACTATACTGTAAGTCTATACTGTTCATTAGGGAGGAAGTTTTAACAGATTAAGAAAAAGTTTATTTCTCATGTCATGACCCCTTTAAGAGATATCAGATCTCAGAAGGCATTTAGTTCTTGCTCAAGGGTATGTTAAGATATATTAAGACAAATGGATGGGTAATAACTGTAATGGGACAGTTTTAAGCAAAGCTTTTTGACTCTGCCATTAGCCACAACCTTTGAAATATTCTGTTCAGCAAAAGGACATAGGCCACATTGCATCAGACACTGGCTCACACATAATTATGAATATAGTACAGAGATAACTTTGTATGTCTCATGTCTCAATGAGGTGTCTCATTATTAGATATGCAACTTCTGTGAATTCTTCATTATGCCAGCCCCTTTTGCTGGCAAACACAATGCTTGTGTCTAGTCGCCGGCCCTTACCTGGACATATCGCCATTTTATTAATAAAAGAACTCCTCTTTCTCGCTTCATTCATAAAACCTTGTTGAGTATGTATGGTGAGGACACTGTATTGTGACCCCCTAATACAGATCCAAGGGTGTCCATATTCCCGTTACCTAATATGCTCATAAACCAGTTTGGGCCATCAGACTTCTTTTGAAATATACTAGTGCAGAAGTTGATGATTAAGATGCTTAGTGATTAACATCCCCAGATTTGGCTTTGCCCAATACAAGTACTAAATCTGTCTTGTCGCACTCAGTTTCAATTCCCTGTAAAAAGGGTTGTCTCCAGAAGGCAGGTCCACTCCCTGTGCATCTGAGAGCGAGGCCTGACCCCGTGCTGAGACTCTGTGCATGCTCATGATTTGTTCATGCACAGTACCATGGTGGCATCTAGTGGTGGAGCTGCAAGAGATGTTGTGCACTGGACTGTGCGATTGGCATGTGCTGGGACAACTATTGAGTGACTCACCACCTCAAAGGGAGCAGTAGCTCCCTGCATGCTCTCACAATTTTTGGATTATTTTCTCATGCAATGCTATTTGGTGGTAAAACTGTAGGTTTTGGAACTGCGAGTCTGCACTGCTTATGTGCTTATTTCCCTGTAGAGGGAACCCATCAAGCTAATTGAACTGAGCTGGCGTAGCTGGTTCACTAACACTCACGCTTCCCATTCTGCTCCCAGCATGCAAAACATACCTTATCCTGGTGACCAGATATGCTGAATTTGTCAGCAGGGTACCCTCTACTTTTTCCTCAATCCTTGAGTATGTAGAGTAGCAGGTTGGTCCATCTACGGGGCAGCAGGATCCCACTCTGACCCAACAAGCGTACGTCGCCACCTACATAACAATTTGGCAAGGTGATGTGGGAGGGAATGATTGTGTCTTGCTTGGAAGAGCCTCGTCATCCCTTTTATTCCCCACACCTCTTCAGCATCAGCATCAAAGCTGTGCCAAAAATCCCCTCTGGGATCAGTGGTCCGTCCAGGATAGGCTCTTTCTCTGTCTAAGACTGGGGAGATCAAGCCATCATCTTCTCTCCTGTATGACTACGAAGCTCTGGTCTTCTCCATGACTCAGCGCATCTGTGGCAGAAGTCATGGCAGATACCTTGTCCCACAGTAAGTGAGCACTAAAATGGAGTTAAATGGACAGTAAATACATTAGAAGCTCATTTCAGTTGACTTGACTGGAAAGTGCTTGACTGATTTTGATGGGAGTGTAGAGCTTGCGGCTTCCTCACTCCTGGGGTGTTGGTGAGCTGTCAATAAAAGCCCAAGTAGGAGAATCCCATTTGAATCTCCTTTTTGCATGTGACTGCAATCTCATCCAGGTGCTCTGGACATTTTTTGGTTTACAACCTGGTTTTCAGTCTGCAATTTTCCTTTCCAGTCATAGCGAGACTTTGCACTTACACAAAACCTTATTTCCACAGAGGTCGAGCTGCAAAGGTTTTTCCCTGCTAGCCAGTGTTTTCTGAGTTGCCACAACCATTTACTTCAAACCAACTGAACTGGGAGTAAATTGGTGAGAAAGATCCAGTAATTTGGCTGGAGTGACTACTAGACACAAGCATCAATATGGGAATACACAGAAACCTTGTCTCCATAGTGAGATCTTGATATAAATGCTAAGACTTTAGCATTTTAAAGCCTATCTTTGTGGCTGTAGTCAGTATAGTCTACTATGAATAACAAGATTAGTTCACAAAAAGTAAATTTCTAAAAGATACAGCTATGCTTTTTTTGTGTAACGTCTTGGAATAGTGGGCAAACTGGCAAGAGTACTCTGTTTATTCAGGCAGAGCATTAAACCTGTTCCCTTTACCCCATGCTTTGTGTTTTTCTTGATATGTCAAATGCAGCCCAGCCTTCTTCCTCTCCTTCTCCTCCTCCTCCTCTTCTGCACCTCCTCTCTGACCTTTGACCTCATACAGACATCATGTTGACCTCTGGCCCTCATTTATCTCTCTGTCCTCAGACCAGTTGTGTGTTTTCTTCCCCCACCCTCCCAAACCACCTCTCCCCCCCCTTCAAAAAAAAAAAGGAAAGTTATTGCTCTGTTCTGTGATCAACCCCCTCCATCACCAGTTTTATGCTTAGCGCCCCCTACAGGAGGGAGGTGTTTCTGACTCACCTGTCTCCTTTTCTTTCTGTCTCTCTCTGTCTATCTCTCTCTCGCTCTGTCTCCTTCCACCCAAACAACCCTCTCTCGTCTTTCTGCTAAGAGGCCTGTTTACATGCTCTTGTGGCACTTTTTTGGATGTACCTCATTCCATGATCTCTGCATGCAGGGTCCAAAAGTAACTTTTTGCCACATCTGCCAATGGCGGGTAAAATTGTAGTTATGTATTTTTCACCTAATGACAATTAAACTATTTAGCTGCTTTTAAATATTGGAGAAAAAAACAGTTGTTGAATCTCTTGCAGGACCATATCGGAGTACAACCTGCAAAAAGACTGAATTTGATTTAGAATTTTTTGCTGTGTTGACTTGCAAGGAATATTTCATATTTAATTTCAAAAATAACTTCAAGCATCTTAGATAAATACAGCACAGCACTTGTTTTGTTTAGCAAACTTTAAAAGGGAGATTTACCCCATTATTTGATCAACCAACTGGTCAGTAAGATTGTTTTATTTTCTCACCAAATCCGGTTTTACTCACATTTGGCTCTTGGCGAGGGTTAATTTTGGACCCTGTCTGCATGTATCAAAGGAGGGCATAAAGCATGAATGCTTCTCCGTGGAGATGTTGAGAAAACTCTAGCTTGAAGGGCTCTGGAACAGGACACAATGACACATTGACATGGCATATGCATTACCATAAAGATAAGTGAAACAAATGAAAGGCTCTGTTTAGGTAAAGTTAACTTCACCTAACCCGAAAACGTGCAAATATTCATATTCTGTTATCACTTTATGGCATATGCTGTTATCGTCCATGTGTGATGCCCTTCAAATAAAATATCACTTTTCGGCATGATGTCCGACAGCGGATCTTGTATGGCCTGTTAAAGCTGCACGAAGGCCTTGCTAGTGCTGATTGTGCTCTTTGATAGTTGTTGAGCTCAGAAATATGTTTGTTTCTTTGTTACCTTTCTTTTTTTAACTGTTTTGGTCACTGTACAATCTTTTATTTATACTCAATGTTGTCATTTTCCTTATGTCTGTCTATTAGCTGTGAATTCAGGGACCCTGTGAAACTCCTCACAATCCGTTTTTTAAGTGCTTATGTAAATAAGTCTTTTTTTGTTCACAATTATGCATTTTCTGTGCGTTAGTGGATGTTATGTTTCTGTTTATACATAACATGTTATGGACTGGCCTGTTTTTTTTTTTCTATAAGAACCATTTTCTATTGTTTTTTCTTCTGTGACTACCTTTTTATCTTCATGAGCTTGTGACTTGTGTGTTATTTGTTGGGTTTTGTGAGTGTATTTTGTGTGTCTGTCTATGTCTGTTTCCCACTCTGTCTCTGTCATAAAAAGCCTTCAATACACACAAAATGCACAAGAGCTGATGTAGTACTGAAATATATGTACTCAAATGGATGCTGGCCTGTACATAGCATACATACTACATTTATTTTAGGGATCATGCTCCCTTTGTAATTTCTTTACAAATTATATTGTGTGTCTGATACCCCACACACAAATTCACCATTGAAACCATGGTTCCGGCCTAAAGTTACTATAGTTATAGTTACTGCAGTGAAATTGCATGGGGAGAAAAAAGAAAAGAAATTAAATAGCAGGAAGATTCTGAAAACTTTGTACGCTGTTTAAAGTAGATCCAAATGAGCTCATAACATTTTAAATAGTCATACTGATATTGACATTTTAGGTGCTTTATTCAACTGCGTAAGATTGATAAATACATGTGTAAGATTTTTAAATAATTTTGACCACTTTCAATCTTATTTAATGTTCTGATTAACTTTTAATTTTGTACTGAGACCATGCATTCTGTTCTATTCTGTTCTGTTCTGTTCTATTCTGTTCTATTCTATTCTATTCTATTCTATTCTATTCTGTTCTGTTCTGTTCTGTTCTGTTCTGTTCTGTTCTGTTCTGTTCTATTCTATTCTATTCTATTCTATTCTATTCTATTCTATTCTATTCTATTCTATTCTATTCTATTCTATTCTATTCTATTCTATTCTATTCTATTCTATTACCTGCATTATATTTATAAAAAAAGTTATAAAAAAAGTTGTATGCTTATCTACTTAGAAAGCAAGGTACATTCCATTCGTTATCTCATAAACTAAACGAACACATAGAATGATATGCATATGAACATGATACTTTAGATGCACATCATACAAAATGTGTTTCCCAAATCGATCACTATACATTACGATTTATTTATTTACATTTTTATTTAAATAGAGGTTCTTTGGTGTATGTAACAGTATTTGATTTTTCGGTAACACTTTACAATAAGGTCCCATTAGTTAACATAAGTTAATGCGTTAACAAACACTTATTAACTAACTTGGTTAAAAATACAACTATTAATTGTTCAGTCATGTCTGCTCAGGTCCATTAAATAACATTAACAGATACAACTTTTGATTTTAACAATGTATTAGTTAATGCTGAAATTAACATTAACTAAGATTCATAAATGCTTTAGAAGTAGTTTTTATAGTTCATGTGAACTAATGTATTGATCTAATGTTAACAAATAGAACCTTATTGTAAAGTGTTACAGATTTCTCAAATAAACTACACAGGCATGAGGTCACATGATTGAGTATTCCCACCCTCTGAAGTCCCATTCCAGGGCCATGTGGTTAATATAAGTCTCCGGTGTGTGTAGTGTGCTCTTTATGAGAAGTCTTATCTGTACGGGGGTCGTAAACTGGGGAGAGGAAACAGACTGGTCAATAAGGCCCGTTGTTTATGTCAGAGTAAGAATGTTTTTGTGGACAATACACATAATTCTCACTCCATCTCAAACAATACACACCAGTCTCTTTATATTATAGTCACACTTGTGTTTATTGGCATTTCTGTCAATGAGTGTGTAACAGAACACTAAAAGCTACCAAACATCTGCTCCTTGTGAAAAACAGACAGCAAGTACTAAGGTGCTTACATATTGCATATTGCTAATAAAGCATAATTGTTATTTGTGAAAATATGAAAACACGTATTGTCAATTATGAATGTATTTTTCCCCCCAATTAGTTTTGCATTTAAACCACAATGATTTTTATTGGTGTACTCTATCCATATCTATATATCTACCTACTGTTTGTTTATCTGTTATCAATTAAAGGTGAAGTGTGTAATTATTATCTGCACCATAGAGTCACCAAATGAAATCGCAAAAAAGGGCATGTTTCCATTGGTCAAACTGACAATATTGCACAATGCTCAAACAAACAAAAACATTTTTTTTAAAAATACACACTTCCCCTTTAAGTCTGGGCTCTATGTCATTTAAATTAGATGAGTTTGAGAGCACATGTTTTTACACTTTATATAGCTGTATTTTATCATTTGACTTGTATCAAAGTTACATAAATGTAATGAAGCTACATTTTTTTGAGTATGCTGTGGACTTTTGTGTATGTTTACAAGACCTTACACTTCTTTTTTATGAGAACAATGGTTATTGAAGATGATCTGTGCTGGTTGCTTGCATGCATGTTATCTGATAGAGGCCAAAATGTCATGACTCTGAGAATGAGAGCATGGAAGACTAAGCATGTTTGTGTGTATAGGGTGCTCTGCCCCAACTCCACAGTTCTGAAGGGGTGTCTTTTACTTCCTGGTTGGTGACAGTCAAAAGGTTCTCTTTAACCCCGTTATCTCTTGTGACCAAAAAAAAAAAAAGAAAAAGAAAGAAAGTGGGGCAGCAACAGTCTTTTACAACTGCATACTTGGTGCTACCACAATTGCCTGTGCTCTTGCTGCCGGCCCGAAGCTGCTGTAAGCGATGTTAGACGTCTTGCTTTCCTCCAGACTTGCAGTGATACAACACCACTGTTTTTCTTTAAAAGCTACACTATTTCGTATTCTATAATTGGCTGAGCTGCTCTCAAAAAACTGAAATGAACCCTCATCCTTTCTTCGGGTCATTTTGACCCGAAATTCTTTTTTAAAATTTTTATTGAGTGATCATCAGAGGGGTCCAAGACCCTAGGACTTTTGTCGCACTTAAACTATGAATACACACAACAACAAAAAATTTATGGATTCGAGGAGTTATGTGGTTGAAATTTAAAAAAGTAACAAATCCTTCCCTCACGGGTCAATTTGACCCCCATAGGAATGAATGGAATGCGAGGAATGCTTCAGTACACATAGAAAAAACCTAAAAATGCACAAAATTCTAACTAAAAATGCTAAAAATTACCAAAAATTATTTTGTAATGTCTACATGTGTATCTGAATGCTTACTGAAGAGACACTGACTTTAGGACCCAGAGGAACAGCTCATTTACTCCATATAGAGCTATAAGGCCATCTAGTGGCAAGAGTCATGAAATATCATGTTATATTATTATTATTTTCCCACAAGAGGTCGGCAAAGACACCCAATGTAAGATATTTTGAGCTGAATTAAAAGGGTTATGTGTGAAATTGTGAGTTATTTTGAATTTAAGTTGAAAGAATACGAGGAATGTGCTTAAATTACTATTTATTTATTATTTATTATTCATTGATCAAATCTAGTAATTTAAAGGTAAATACATTATTTTTTTTAAATCTCCACACAAAAAAAAAATGCAATGAAAAATGCTAATATTATCAAAATGAAATAAAATAAGCTTTCTGTACAAAAAAAAAGTTTAATTTTAGGGCTTCAGGTCATTTTGACCCACGAGGGAAAGATGTGTTACAAAGTGCGATGGAAGGATGAGGGTTAACAGTGCGTTTACACTCTCAACACTGTTAGCAGCAAATCCAACGTCTGCCAAACCAAACACGCAAACTCTTTGACGAGCAAAGAAACGCCTCTTTTCTAGAGCTTTCCAACCATGCAAGATGCACTCAAGTGCATTTCTGGACACCCAGATCTGTCAGGTACTTGGGATGAGAAATGGCTTACAGCAGCTTCAGCAACCTCTCTCAAAAAAACGTTATTCCCCCCATTTGCTTTCCACCAAGTCAGTGGGCTTGCTCTCTAATCTCCCTTCCCTAACCCCCTGATCTGGAGCACATCCCTCCTGGGTTAAAAGCGTGTGGGGCTGACTGGGGGGCGCAGTGGGGGGCCTGTATCAGTGTGCCAATCTCTGTGTCACTCCAGGTTACGGGCTGGTGGTACAGGAGGAACTAGTCTCACCGGCCTCCATGCAGTACAGTCTACCTTCGCCACTGGGCAATGAGCCCTACTGGCAAGAAGTATCGAGCATGGAGTGTGCGCCAATCGCGACCACTGAAGAGGACACACTCATGGAGATGTCTGAGGTACAGGTTTGGCCCTCAGGCAATAGTCCTTCCATTGTGACCGTTGAGGATTCGTCACTGGAGTGCAGCAATGCTGACGACCTGGGCCACTCGAGGAGCGGGACTCCCGGTGGAAACGGACCCGAGGGACTTGCTACTCCGGCAGGGTTGAGTGGATCCATCGAGCTTCTCGAGGATCAGTCCATTGGGGCGGATTCAGATTACAGTGCCGCCGGGATGCTGTGTCTGAGCGAAGGGGTCAACATCAATGCTCTGGACAGAGGTCAGGGGTTGGAGAGGTCAGAAGGAGCTGTTGGTCAAGAAGTCAACAACGTTAAAGACGCTTCCAATGGAGGGTTGGGAGAAGGAGGAGGTGACGGCACAAACTTAGAAGATAGCGTATCTCTCATTTCAGGGCAACCGCGAATTTATGCTCGAGTGAGTGAGTCACCTGGGCTAAGAAGACGGGCAGATCATGGGGAAGACAGGTGAGTTGCCCATTACCTTCTGAGTTACTTTGTGGACCAGCAGGGATATGCTGATGCATATTTTTCAGGAAGTTTCTTCAGGTAATCATTTTCAACTCCTAATTTTGAAGAGCATTGAAAATGAGGCTAAACTTGACCAAATGTTAGTTTAAATGTGTCGTTCATGGGCTACTAGCGTCACCAAACGGGATTGCAGGCCGGAGCGCATTAAAGATTTTCTGTTAGAACGGTGTCGTGTAATCGGCCCCATAGTTAATAACTAATGATCTCTGCAACGAAAGTGAATCAATCAAACCTAACTTTTGCTGGACGATAACTTTATTTTAGTTATTCTAGCTGCTGTAAAGCCAAAACAATCTGTGTTACGGTAATTTCCTATTATCACCGTAAAGCTCCTTTGAAACAGTCTATATTGTTAAAAGCGCTGTATAAATGAAGGTGACTTGACTTGACTTGCAAAAATACTGCACTTTCCCCAGTTCTCTGCACACCACAATGGCTTTGTCCCAGACTGATGTAATTAATTGACCCATTGTTGCTGTGTCGGGCTGGTTGAGATCCTCAAATGGATCGATGTTTTATTAGTGCCACAGAATTTAGTCTTTCTTTTCTGATGGACCGAAAATATTAATGGATAATGATCTCCTACTATACAAAAGTTTCAGCCTCTAGAATGAGAACAGTTCCTCATCCTAAATTATAATTAGACTTTAGTCAGGGTAGCGGCAAATGTAATTTTTTTGACAGGAGTGAAAACCAAGCTGTGAAGCGTAGAAGTGCAGTTTATTAAATGGATTGTTCTGTTATTTAATTACCAGCTGATTATTCATCTCACGAAACTTGTTTCCAAAAGACTCTCAGAAGACTTCATAAAGCAGTTCTGAAAGTTGAAAATCACATTTGATCTACGACCTTTATATAGTGCATGCTATTTTAAAGACATGCATGTGTATGTCTCATTTTTATGCATGTAAAATTCAATATAGAGTCTACCCTGACTGAGGTCTATACCAAATGACTCTGACCAGCAATAGTAAATAGCAAATCATAGTTCTTCAGTCTTTCTTCTGAAAATGTAAGTGCCATTCATTGTGTTTGTCTATGGTACAAGTTGTCAAGTGTGGTTTGTAAAGTAATCTAAAGGCTCTTGGCTCTGTAAAGAAAAGGATCCCATCATCCCACCTCAACTTCATATTGCAATAATCCTGAGTTTATCTTCAACAAACACACATGAACTTGCTAATCTTGGCCTCTTGAGAGCATGTGACAGGAAGTAAGTGTGCAAGACTGTCCAATGCTAAAATTCAGTTCCCATAATGCACATTAAATCTCTAATACGGCTTCGGAGTAGAATTTGAGGCTGAGAGTATCCCATCATTCATCATGTGCAGGGATTTGCGTGCCCTAAAACTGCGCAAAATTGTAAGTTAAATTTAATAGATATTACAAATAATTTGGTTGTTAAATGTAGTGTTGCATGTTGTGTTGGTGCAGAGATGAGTAGGTGTATTTTTTAAAACATAAGGACTAACAGACATGTAGAAGTTTAGTGCTTTAAAACGTACTGAGAATCAAAATGTGGATATAAACCTCAGCAAGAAATGTAAAAAATTTTAACTCTATGTTGTAAGTGTGTCCCATGGAGTAATCAAAAGTTATTCATGCCCACTTGAAAACTTTGGCCAAATAGTCAAGTCAAGTCACCTTTATTTATATAGCGTTTTTTACAACACAGATTGTTTTAAAGCAGCTTTACAGAGATAACAGGAAAATAATTCAATAAAGTTTGTTTCTAGAAGAAAATAGCGTCACAGTCCAGCTTAAGTAAGTTCAGTGATGGTTCATTTTTGTTGTAAAAAAGTTATTAATTTAGTTCATTTATATATATAGCCGCTCTGGAGAAAACCGCAATGTCATCGTCCAGCTCAGCTCAGTTCTCATACAGTGGTGTCAGTGCAGGCAGATCAATAATATTGTTGAATATTAAATTAAATGTAAATTAAATACTGGAAATGTAAGTTGCCAAGTGGTCAAATGCAAAGACCGCAAGTGTGGATATTGGGACAAGCCCCTAGAACTATCTGTGTTTCTTTGCAGCAGAATAGAAATAAGGCTATACTCATACACTCTAAAAAATGCAGTGTTGTTTTAACCCAAATTTGGGTCAAATATGGACGAACACAACTGTTTGGTTAAAAAATGTAACCCAACTGCTGGGTTTGTCCATATTTGACCCAATTTAACCCAACAGTTGGGTTCACCCATATTTGACCCAAATTTGGGTTGAAACAACCCTGCATTTTTTTAGAGTGTAGTGATTACTGCTGACTGCATTGTCATTACCTCTTCTAATTTTCTGTCTTGTTTTTCAGGTTATGTGGTGGGTCGTTCCTGTCTTACCTGCAGGATCAGGGGTCTCCCGGTTGGCACTCGCCCCCAGATCCGACCCAGAACCGAGTGGGGTCTCTACAATGCTCCCTTCCTAGACAGGCGATCGAGTCCATGATGTCCTCAGTGCGCGCCGCAGTGGACTGTGACTCTAAGCTGGCCCAGGAAGCCCTGATCGAGCCGGTGCGGGACATGGGGCATTCGGAGATCATCCACGGGCACTATCAGGGGACTCAACCTTTTGAGAAAGGACTAGGGTTCCCACACAGAACAGCTAACATTCGGGCTTGGGAGGACATGCGTCTAAGAGGACAGGTAAGAGAACTTTTTGATTTCAAATTTGTATTTAATTTGTGATGTCACATATCAAGCACCTGCTGACTGTTTTTGCTTTGACCTGCAATGGTGTGATGGATGAGGTTGACTTCATTGCAAGGCTGTAAACATTGGGAGGACCAAACCAATCATTCTCTTAAAAGGATTTAAGAGAACAAAAAAAAAGGCATGCAGCATGTTTGCCATTAAATGCATTTTGGATTGATCTATCTTTGGGGTTTAAACTGAAAAAAAGGTGTTTTAAGTCACAGACAATTTTGTCACTGCTAGGATTTGTGTTATAGCAGTTCTCGTTCATTTCTGTGGTATCCACAAAAAGACAACTCTTGTACAACTCTGACTGCATTTCAATGACGTCAAGGCTGTAATGTGATTGGTTATCAAGGCTCACGTGATGCAATCACGCAGTGGTCGAGATGCAAATGTTGGTATCTCCACGTAAAAAAACATCTCTGCTTTTCTCGCAAAATTCTTCTTGAAAAAGCATTGTCGAACCTAAAAGTAAGCTGTAGTGACATTGAATCATATTGTTACACACTTTTGTAGTTTTTTGACAGAAGGCTTGGTTTGTGTGATTTGGTTTAATTGAACAAAATATTGCATCAGGCAGAGAACGTAATGTAGAGGAATTGCTTGTAGTTGATGTACTCTGGGTTTAGATTCCAACTCTGTGCTCCCTCTTCTTTAAGGATAAGCCTGTATCCATGGATGCTTGTTTCCACCACAGAATAAAACATTTTAAAAGATAAAACGACTTTTTATCTCACAATTGCGAGTTAACATCTCGCAATTCTGACTTTTTTCCTCAGAATTGAGATTATATCTCACAATTCTGACTTTATATCTCCCAATTGCGTTTTATAAAGTCAGAATTGTGAGTTTATTTCTCTCAAATCTGACTTTATAACACACAATTGCGACTTTATATCACGTAATTCTGACTTTATAACACAATTGCGACGTTATATTACACATTTCTAAAAATTCAGATGAAAAGTTTTGGATAAAAAAGATTTAAAAACTGTGGTGGAAACAAGCTTCCATATATATCAGTTGTTTTAATATCATGTGACGAGATTGGAAAAACGGTGTGCATTTATGCATCATTGGACTAGAGGAGGAACTGGGGGAAATAACATGTGGAAGAAATGGTAAAACATGACATTATGTGGAGTGAAACTCAAGCAGTTGGTGGGAATATTGGACAGCTGTGATTAGTGTCAGTCCGACTGTATTGTGCTATAAATGCCCTCTGTGACAGACCATATTACTAGTGACTATTAAAAAACAAGCCCAAAGTCACTTATAGTAGCATACATGGATAATTGGCTTTATTCAGTAAAGTCATTGCTTACAAAAGCATTTATTTCCCTAAGGCTGTGTGTACAATTGTTTGCACTTGCTTGTGGTGGCACACACACACACACACACACACACACACATACACAGCCAGCCCTAGATGGACACACAACCCATTGGTTTCTAAATATAGATCTTGTCTGCTTCTGTCATCTAAAGGGCCAATCCTGCTGCAGTGGCGAATAGGGGAGGAATATTATATATGGATTTGAAAGGCATGGACAGTAAAGTCAATGATCTCTCAAAGACATGTAATGCTGTTACCAGCTCTGAAAATGGCGTTTAAGAAAATGTAACAGGAAAATAACTGACTTTGGTATCATTTGCAGGAAAAAGGTTTATATTATAAAGGTTTATGATGCTGCTGATTTCCACACAAAATAAAAAATGCATGGTCAGAAATGCACTTACAATGTACAGTACACTACTCTTCAAAAGTTTGATATTTCAATAGTCCATATTAGACATTCTACTAATTATAAGTAACTACGTGTCAGCTAACTCGCACTCTAATGACTGGTGATGACATTTAGTAGAATGTCTAAAGTGGACTATGAATTCTTTCAAAATTTTTAAAGAAATTCATATTTTGCAAGGACACATTTAGTTGATCAAAAGTGCCAGTTAAGATATTTATAATTTTACAAACGATTTCTATTTCAAATGCTGTTCTTTTGAACTTTCTATTCATCAAAGAATAATTATAATAATTAAGAGCTTGTATTAAAAACTGATTTTATAGTTAAGTCATGGCCATAAACTGTACAATTAATGTAAGATTAATGGAGAGAGCAAAATATTACTTTAGGCCATGATCCTTGTCTTTTATTCCCACCGTAGTCAAATTGAAAATGTCCTGGAAAATGATCGCTGGAAAAGAGTGGGAACCCTGATTATATTTTAAAATATATTACATTAGATAAGTTATTTTAAAGTGTAATAATATTTCACAATTTGACTGTTTTTACTCTGTTTTTAGCCTTGGTGAGCAGAAAAGACACTTTCAAAAACATTTAAAAAATCTTACCGATCCCAAACAGTAAGTCTGAGGGACAACCATTTTTATTTTTATTTAATTAAAATGAAATTTGGGAGAGAAAAAAATCGGACAAAAGTTTAGATTGTGAGATTGTGTCTGCAAGCTTTTGCTTAGTTTAATATTACATGTAAACCAAAGGAACCTGGTGTGAAAATGCGGTTGTTGAAATGTTAGCAGCTGTTTGTTCACTCACATAGCCTACAACAAGAAAGTTGTCCTCACATTGTGGGTATTTAAAGCATAACAGATCACATGTGCAATCGGACACTGGACAGAAGGGAGATGTTTTAGGAAGGTTGAGATAGAGATAGAGAGAGAGAGAGAGTGCAGTCAAAAAAAGAAAGCTAAAGCCAACCACATTCCCAACACAGCTGACCGAATGAGGAAATAACCGGAGAAGGAATGGTCTCGCATTAAGAACTGCCTGCTTTCTTCAAATGAAAGCTGTGGAGAGAGTGGAAGACTGAAACTAGGGGAAGATAACATCGTTCCCTGTCTCTCCGGACCTCGGCTGGCTGGTGGAGTGTGTTTCTGAGAGCCCGTGAGAGAGCGAGCGCTTCACTATGTGGGCACTGGTGACTGAGCTGCTCTTCAGCTTCGTGTTGTTGGCCTTCATGGTCATCAGCTGCCAGAACGTCCTTCATATCGCCAGCAGTTCAGTCCGATCGGTCCTGGCCTACATCCACACTCAACTGGACCGTGAGCTGGGTGAGAATGAAGGTGTGTCTGACGAAGAGGAAAACGTCACCACTCGAGTCGTGCGCCGCAGGGTTATACTGAAGGTACTGGCGATTGCTGTTTAATACGGAATATTCCTTGAAGATGCTACCCTAAAAAAGTGGCTTCAGCTGTTGTAAAATGTGCAAGCTTGTAAATCTAAAGGATTACAATGATACGTGGGTGCTTGGTTTCAGTTTCATTTGACCTCATTTGAGTGCACTCCTGCAAACACCAGTGGTCTGCAAGAACCACAAATAATTGATCCGGTGTATGAGATACTTTACAGTGAATATTAAAAGAGCTTTGTATTTAAAGTAGGTCTGGTCACTGACACATGCTGAATTCCTACATTCCTCATAGACATCTTGGCTCTTGTCACATTGCTGTGGGTTAGATTTATGCGGTATATCACAGATTGACACCTTTTCCTTTCTGTTGAACTCCTGAATGAGACTTTTAGGGCTTTTAAAGGGGTCATGGCATGCTTTTTTTGAAGTTCACTTGGAGCCGGTTTACACAGAACACGTTTTTCCATTCCACTGCGCTACTTTTCCATTGTTTTTCAACGTAAACGTGCACTAGACATACGTGTTTACCACTGTGCTCACATCTCAAGTCTTTTGCAGCGTCTCGTACATGACCTGTTATTCTAAAAACATGCCGTTTCAAGTTCAAATAACTTTTTTTCTTCTTGCGTTTTTTTTTTTTTTTTTTCACTGCGCTACTTTTCCATTTTCAATGTAAACGGGCTAGACAGAGGTCAGAGGTCTTTTACCATTGTGCATCTTTTTCCAGCGAAAAACACAAAGGAAAAACATTTCCGTTTGTAGTACATCGTTGTCGTGTAAATGTGCCATTAGATTAATTTATCTTTTGTTTAGATGTAAATTGCAGCCATTTTTACTCAGAATTCCAACAAAATGTAATGATATGGTTCCTGAGCCTCTTATATCATATTAATATGTGACCCTGGATCACAAAACCAGTCTCAAGTCGCATGGGTTTATTTGTGGCAATAGCCAACAATACATTGTATGGGTCAAAATTATCGATTTTTCTTTTATGCCAAAAATCATTAGGATATCAAGTAAAGATCATGTTCCATGAAGATATTTTGTAAATTTCCTACCGTAAATATATAAAACATTTATTTCTGTGAGTAAATGCAAATTTAAAGGAGATTTTCTCAATGTTTAGATTTTTTTTGCACCCTCAGATTCCAGATGTTCAATAGTTGTATCTCGGCCAAATATTGCCCTATCCTAACAAACCATACATCAGTGGAAAGCTTATTTGTTCAGCTTCCATGTGATGTATAAATCTCAATTTCAAAATTGTGACCTATGTGACTGGTTTTGTGGTCCAGGGTCACATATTTGCTTCGAGAGGTGCTCAAGATCTCCCGGATTACAATCAAATATGTCGAATATGTTTATTACAGAGAGATGAATAATCCCCTTAACAGCACCTTTAATATTAAGCGGTGAAGGTGTGAAATCTGAAACCTGAGAAGGTTCATATAATCATCCAATCAGAGAGAAGGAATAGTGATGCACTGCTTATTGTGATGGCCAATATACTATGAATCATTTTGACCATTTCTTGAAAAACTACACACAGGACTGTTGCGAGCAAGTCCAATCAAAGAGCGAGTGAAGCACCCAATGGAGCATGTCGCCCTTTTAAGTTGCTTTTGTCATATCTCACCCAGGGTGATGAGGCAGAGGATCTTCACGGAGAGCAAGTGAGCGAGGAGCAATTTACAGATGAGCATGGCAACATCGTCACCAAAAAGGTCAGCGGTCTCATCCTGCTTTATTCCTGTCATTCACCACTCATTGCCATGTAATATCCATCTCAAATCCGTCTCAGTGATCATTTCGATTAGCTTTGCGAATTGAAATGATTCAGTGTTCGGTTATGCTGGGTTGGGTTTGTTGCTCTGTTCCAAAGCCTAAAGAGCTGACCGCGTAGACAGCATTTTAATGCGTTTAATGGGGCTGTTGTGTTAAAATGTGTCCCACCTCATTTAAAACCAAATTCTATGGCAGCATCTCACGTATCCTTATCGGAGAACACAATCCCAGAATACATTCTGACAAATGTAAAAATGTGAATGAAATCGTTCAAGATGGTGTAGAGTGAAATAACTAATGGACCCTAGAATGAAAAAAAAAATATATATATAATGTGCATTTACAACAATACTTTGTGTTTGGCATTCAATTTATTAAACTAGTGTTTTGTAATACAACATTTTTTTAAATAAATGTTACATCTTTCTCTCTTCTGATCAGCCAATCTCTATATATTTTTTTTCCTCTTTTGCTCTTTTGGAAAGTCATAGAAACTCTATTTTGAACTTTTTTCTTTTGCTATTAGAGCAACACTTTATTTTACAGTGTGATTGTTACACGTTACATGCAGTATTACTAGTAATAACTATAAATTATGCATAATTACATGCAACTAACCCTAAACCAAACCCTAATCCTAGTCCTAACCCTATGGTAAGTACATGTAGTTACTTAATAATACTCAGTACTTAAATGTATAATTACACTGTAACAACAACACCTTAAAATAAAGTGTAGCCCAAAAATTATTTTTTATATTATATTTTGTAGTTTACGTTCACCACGATAGAAGTTTACCCAACTATGATGACTTCCACTTCTGAGAACCTCGGAAATGTGAAAAGGGTTCATATGCTTATATTTCATCAAATACTGAACTTTATAAATAAATAAATAATAGTTTGAAGATTTAAATTATCCAATAATTGTATGTACAATGTATTTGTTATGCTATGTATTTGTTATTACTGTACACTATTTAGGCTTAAATTTAAGATTTATGCATTTGAATTACACAGTTTTAAATTAAACAAACTAATAAATTCAGTTTGATGCATATTTGTCAGTCATACGTAAATAAAACAAGAAACAGGTCACATTTCTGGACTCAAAAATAGAATGGCAGAGCCATATAATATTTCCAAATAATATTTCCAAAATGCATTTATTCAAATTGCTTAGATTCAGCATATATTTGTTTATCATAAAAACGATTAAATGTGCTCTGTTAAAAACAATGAACATGGTTTAAATCTGGCGAGCTGTATAACAAACAATATTCAAATAGTTTAAATAAGATTGAAACAAATTGGGTTTATATATATATATATATATATATATATATATATATATATATATATATATATGGTGAATGTGTATTTAAAACACATTCAGTTTATTAGTACTATTACAGAATTCCTAAATGTTTCATTTATGTATGACTGCATTTTATTAACAATTCAAATACATAAATCTTAAATCTAGGCCTAAATATTTTTTACATTTATTGTGTCGTTAACTTAGCAACATGCCCTTCAAATTCTTTCGCAGTTGACCTTAATTGTAAGGTTAATTGACTCTACCAATTATGCGCTATATGTGAGAGTTACTGTCTACGTAAAGTGTTTAAAATCAGCCACATGTGGGACTTCATTTCAGTAAAGATAGTGTCTGTGTAGGCAGTAGACAACAAGGCAGCTCACTAAATTTTGGAACAGTTCTTAAAGTCAACATGATTCAATGGCGATTAGCAAAGAAACGTACCATAATTTCGAGATGTTCTTGAGGGTGAACTTGACCATCCAAAAATAGATGGTTTGCAATAACTCACCTTGATTTTAAAAGCAACATCAAATTATACGTTTCCTTCGAAAGTCATAACTTTTGCATGTTTCTTGCATTGTTTCTCATCTCTCACCTTTTTTCATTTCTTCTCCTGCTCCCTCTTCATGTCCACCGATTCTCAATGATCTCATCCATCCGTAGATTGTGAGGAAGGTGGTCCGGAGAGGAAAAGGGGAGGAAGGGGTTCAGGAGCTCATCATAGAAGGGCTGCCGCAGGAGATCAGTGAGCCAGACGTTGATGGAGAGCAGTACATGAGCTATGCAGTCCTGGGCCGTGACAGCAAGGTGGGCTTTTGAGTTAGCAGAGCTGGTCACACTTTATATTAAGTGTCTTTAACTACTATGCATTTACATTTAAATTAAACATTTGATACAATGCACTTATTGGGCCCTATCATACAACAGGCGCAATGCAGTTGCGCACAAAGTGTATTTTGCTAGTCTCAGCCCTACGCAGTTATCATTTTCACGTCCTGCGCCCGTTTGCGTCCATTTGTGCGTCCATGGGCTGCTGGTCTGAAAACGAGGTGTATTCGTTCTATTTTGAGGCAGCTGAAATAGACTGAGCCATTGACCAACTGAAACCTGGGGCCGGTTGCATAAACGGCTAAGACTAGTCTTACAAGTTAGTCGTCCATTTAAAAAAAAAAAAAATTAAAGACTGTTCATAACTTTTGAAGTCAGTTACATAAAAACACGATTTGTATAATTTAATACCGAAAAGTAAGACTGATTACCCCTAACTAACATTGGTCATTCAAACTCTTAAGATAGTCTTAACATAATAGCTATATTTATGCAACTGGCCCCTGGTCTAAAGTCAATGGCGCAGTATTTGTTTTGTTATTTAAAGAGCGCGTTAGTAATATGAGCCTATAGGCGGGTCCACAACGCGCGCACACTTTGTCCCGTAGATGGTCTTCTTGCACTTTAACCTTGTGCACGAGCAGATCCTTCTACTCGCTAGAGAAGCGTTCAGTTTTTACGCTTGCAAATTCCGTCATGTAAATAGCGAATCCACCATGGCGCGAGCACAACTGGCTTTTAAAGGGAATGGGAGATGAGACTCTGATTGGTTTATTGCACGTTACGCCCAAAACACACCCATTACTCATTAAGAGAATCGGGACAACCATTTTAGACCATGCGCCGGGCTCGCCGACCATTTTTCCCGTTGTTATACTAGCAAAAGTGGATTCAGACTAAGTGCACTAGTGCCGTGTGCTAAAGACCATTCGCTTAGATCCTTAAAATAGAGCCCATTGTGTACATACATGTTGGAGTGGAGTTAGACTAGTCAACTAGTTGGTTGCAAAATTTAAATTAGTCGTACTTGTATTTAAAAATACCTGCATTTAATTACAGCTGTAATCAATTTCTGGAATTACATCTATAACCACTCTGTTACATCTTAACCCACTCTTAAACTAACCCATACCACCAAACCTGTGCCTAACCGTACCCGTATCCCACCTCAAGTGTCAATCAACACAATAAATGCTTTACACCTAACAATTAAAGGAGCTGTATATAAGATTGTGGCCAAAACTGGTACTGCAATCACTTTCAAATTACTGTAGAGCGGTGTATCCCCTCCCCTTCCCCCCTGACTCGAGGTTGCCAGATAGGCTGCAGGATCCAGCAGGAACGTTTGTAGCTGCAGCTGTGGTAACTAGAGCAGAGCTGGCAACCCGGATGCCGAAACACAACTGACTTCATGATTGGTAGATAGGTGGAGGGTGGCGCTTCAGGTCAAACCACAACATGACAACATCAACATCAGTTGAGGGCTGCAACTTCACTTTTTAAATGACAATATCCTGGCCGGACTACTGTTGTCAGTGATATAAGTATTTGAAATGAACATGATTTCTTAATGTCTAGTGACATATCAGGGCCATTTTATGATTAATTGAAATACATTTCTTACATACAGCTCCTTTAATTTTTTGATGTAAGACACCTAATATAAGAATATAGCTGTTAAAGACACCTAATATAAAGTGTGAGCGCTGGGCTTGTTGCACCAGGACTGATAGGATTTGTTTTGAAGAGGAATATGTAAAGTGCGAGATGGTTGAATAAAATCAAGGCTCAGTAGACCAGGAGAACACCAAATACATAAATGCATACTTTTTCTTTGCATTATAGATCTTATAGAAGATGCAGCATATACATGTGATCCACATAAGAAGATTATAATGTATCTGCAAGAATGTGCCATGAATCATTTAAAGTTGCAGAAATTGCTTTTGTATGGAAGAAATAGAGTGAAAATATTGTGGCAAGTGTCAGAGGACAATATATGCTCTGGATAATGTGAGAAGCTTGTAAGCCTGTAGATGCACCTTTGAAACTTTATTAAAATTGTCCTTAATATTAGACATGTTCAGCTTTATTATAACTGTGCTTCATATTATTGATGGCTTAGTATCATGTTAGGTAACACTGGTCAGAATTGAATTGATAATCATATCATTGGAGTTTAGTGTTTAGTTTCTCTCAATGTATCATCATACTTTCTCTTGGGCACTTTTGTCATTTCCTGATTTTGTTTCCGTTCAAAAAGAGGAATCAGTCAGAACCGGGATTTGGTGGTGAACAACAAATAACACTGAACATTGCATTTTAAAGGCCTAATGTGGTGTCATGGTCACACTTTAGTTTGGGGAATACACTATGACTTCTGCCTCAATAAACTCCTAATTTACTGCTTATTAATAGTTAGTAAGGTTGTTGTTAAGTTAAGTTATGTTTAGGTATTGTGTAGGATTAAGGGATGTTGAATATGGTCATGCAGAATAAGGCATTATTTTGTGCTTTATCAGTACTAATAAACAGCCAATATGCAAGCTAAAAGCAACTAGTTAATAGTGAGAATTGGTCCCCAAACTAAAGTGTTACCGGTGTTATTTATTAGACTGAATATATCTGGTTGTATTCTGCCATTCTACTCTACTCAGACTACTATATCTGCAGTATTCAGTATGTACTCTGCATGTTATGCAAACAATCTGCATGCATGGATTACAGAACTATTACAACCCCCAAAATATAGCGTATGCAGAAGAGCACACTGGGAAAAAATGAGCTTCTCTTTCCAGTGTTAAATAAATTAGGAGCTACATCTTTTTCTTGACTCCTTATTTAATCCGATTGACAAATGGTGAGACTTTTTTCACAAAATAAGATTATTATTTAAATTGAATTTAATATAGGCAGAAGCTATTTGCACAAATTGCAATAAATGCTATTCACACAAAGTGTAAATAGCAGTATTTTCTTTGCACTAAGTGTAAATAGTATTTAGATGCTATTTGTACTTGGCAGATATTGTTTGCACCTCAGTGTATTGTAGTAATTTATATAACAGTATGCAATAATAACAACACGTTAACACATTATATTTATTAAAATCATAATTGGATGCCTCCTTATTGGGACATTATTGCCCTCCCCTATACCTACGCCTAACCCCGTACCCGATAAACACTTTATTCCCACTATTAAATATCCTTTAGGCACTTTATTTCCACTCTTCAAGTATTTTCTTTGATTTTATTTCAAATAAACTCCTCTCTGAGCTGATATGCGATGGGAAAAGGGAGAAGAATGGGTTGGGAATAAGACGGATTTGAACTTGGTTCATTTGGTTGGTTGTCAACTCAACTCAAGTCAAGTCACCTTCATTTATATTGCGCTTTTAACAATATAAACTGTTTCAAAGCAGCTTCACAGTGATAATAGGAAATTAAAATAACAGATAATGTTTTGGCTTTACAGCAGCTCTAGAATAAAGTTATTGTCCAGCTAAAGTTAGTTTTGATTACTGCTTAAAAACTTTTGCACTGAATACTGCATATTGTTTCACACACTAAGCTTAAATTAATATGCACTGTGTAGTGTATACTGTGGAGTATGTGGTCAGCAAAACATTAGTATTCCATTATGAACATATTCTGCCTTGTAGACCCTTGAAGGTTTTGAGGAAATTACATCACCAGGTTGGTTCATATGTGACCCTGGACCATAAAACCAGTCTTATGGGTAATTTTTTTTAAAATTGAGATTTATACACTATATGAAAGCTAAATAAATAAGCTTTGCATTGATGTATGGTTTGTTAGCATAGGATAATATTCGAAATTAATGAAAATCTGGAATCTGAGGGTGCAAAAGAAATCTAAATATTGAGAAAATCTCCTTTAAAGTTGTCCATTTATGTTGGCGATTGTGCTGCATTCACTCACAAAAATACATTTTTTATATTTTTAAGGTAGGAAATTTACAAAATATCTTCATGGATCATGATCTTTACTTAATATCCTAATGATTTTTGGCATAAAAGAAAAATCTATAATTTTGACCCATACAATATATTGTTGGCTGTTGCCACAAATATACCCGTGTGACTGGTTTTGTGGTCCAGGGTCACACATGTGATTCCTCTTTATGAGCATCCCAGTTAACCCTCACTTCATTTGATGTTCATTATCATTTGTTTACATATGATTTATGTCAAGTTTCCCTGTATACGCTCGACTTTAATTAAACTTCTCTTTGCCCAGACTGTGAATGTGCCCGTCCTTCTGTGTTCTGATGCTATTTACTTTTTTTCTCTTTATCCTATCCCATTTATTTCCCCCTGTCTCTCTTCCCGTTCTCACCCGTTCTTTGTTTTGTGTGCTCTTGCACGTTCTGCCTATATCTCTTTTTTCATTAACACCTCACCTAATTGTTTCACTCTGCCCTCTCCGTCTGTCCCGTGACCCTTCTTGTTTCTACTCGTTCACTCTCCCGTTGTCCTCCCCTGGATGGTCCCGTCTGCTCTCCACCGTAGCCGGATGTTGTGGATGTGAAGAGGGGAGGTGCTCAGATAGTGAAATGTGCGAGTCTACGGAGAGTAAAGCAGTGAGTCTGACTCGCGCCTCCCTGCAGGTACAGGACATTGCTGCACTTTGTGCTAATGTAATCCTGCTAACCAATGGGATTCAGTCGTCATTCTGAGCCATAAGACTGTGGTGCCATAGGTCATTACCAGGACACGGTGCCATTTATGACGGAAAATCCTGGTATTAGGGACCACGATTGCTTCCCCAACAATATTCAGACTAGTGATAAAACAATATGGGTTTCTCAGTTGGACAATTCTCAATCTATCAATCAAGTAGATTCAATGTGTTTTGTAATAAATCACATATTTATCATTTAAACATTATTTTAAGCGGAGTGGAAGATGCCACCGCATCTTCCAACAGAAGTGCTGGGACTATGAAAAATGTAGCATTTTTCCAGAAGTACAATCTATTTTGGGGAAAAAACCTTGCATAGGTATCGAAAACAAGATATAATTTCAATAAAATCTGAATTTGGGTAGAATGCAGGGTTTTGATTTTGGTCATTAATTTGACAAATTGACTGACATTCTGATATAAAACAATAAAATAAATAATGTGACTACATTCTGTATCTTTTTCTATAGAAATATCTATATACAAGTCATGAGGATATAACGCACCGTTCCTGAGAATGATCCAGGTATTCTAGTTTTTGGCTGTCTGAATATTTAAACATATTCAGATAAATCAAACTATCGAAAACTTAAACATACAGTAGTATTTCATTATTAAGCAGTATAGAGGCCATAGGAATGTAAATATATAAGGAGATTATACCAATAACCTGCTTAGTTGCAGATAGTAAGTGTGTTTGAAAGGATCAATGTCTCTGAAAGTGAATCTCAGCTGAGTGAGCATGTAGGTATAGGCTATTATATGAGCTAGATTTTAAAATAAAGATGAAGCATTAGTATTCAGGCAGGGAAATACATATAGGCCTATTGATTTTGTATAAGGTGTGCCTTCTGTTATGCCATTTGATGTTCTACTCGGACACATTTCACCTCACTGCATTAACTCCAGAATTCCTCTGACATCTTGTCCATTTCCAACTAATATATATATATAAGTGTCCAGTCAGAAGTTGTGTGCCCTTCCTCCCTTTTAACTTCAGAATAACTCTTGATTATGTTTGTTTTTTTAATCCTGTTGGAATCTTTGCAGGATTCTATCTATTCCTATCCTATCATAATTTGGAATCCTAATGAGATCAAACCGTGTTGAAATGACATTATTTTTTATTGTTGTTGGATGTTGTGGAATATTTATCGAAATTCTATTGGTGTTGGAATAATGTCTTGCTGGGGACACCTAAAGCACTTTACAGCGGGAGCTTAAATTACTCCTTAAATTACTTAAAGGTACACTAAGTAACTTTTGGCCCTCTAGCAGTTACTGCATGCATTTTGTGGAAGAACATTGTTTTGGTTGTGCTTCGGCTCTGCGTGACTGTGCGGATGAATATGGTTATGATGCTGCTCATAAAACATTCACTATAGGCTTAAGGCCGTGTGTCCACCAAAGCGCTTTTTCATGTGGCTGGCGTATTTTTTCAATTGTTTTCAATGGGAGCGCCGCGTTTTTAAAACGGCATGAGCGTAACGAGGCGCTGAGTGTCTTTTTCACGCTGAAGCGCTGAGCGCTCGGCGTTTTTTTCCAGTTCGCCGAGAGTTGAAGAATGTTCAACATTGGGTAAAACGCAGCACTCATCACTGTCACTTTTTACCCAACCGTCCAATCACAGTGGAGGAGGGCTGGGACTAATCCCACACCGACCAACCGCCACATTCTGCTTGTACAACGTCAACAGACGACAACAACACGCATAATAACGGAACAAAATCATTTAAAACAAGAGCCAGAGAAAATACATTGCATTGTATTGACATTTTAATATAGAAGAAACAGAGAAACAAAATGTGTGTGAAATGAGATACTAGTAACACTTTCACGGATATTCCGTATCATAACAAGCTAAGTGTCGCCAAAACTCTCTCAAGCGCCCATAGCTAGGCTTTTCAGCAGAGCGCCTAGCATTTTTAGCCAGCTTTGGTGGACACACGGCCTAAGAGATTTAATCAGTTTAGATGGAAAGGATCTCAAGCTGACTCGCTGAAGACGTTACCGTAGCTTTACCCATTAATAGACACGCTACTTCCTTGAGAGTAAATTCCATGTCAGCGTTACAACAACCATAATGAAATGACCCTTCACAATAGATGATGCTTTACAATGAACTCTGTTAGAGAGCTGCAAAATATAAACACTTATAATAGGCTTACCATAGTGAATCAGGGTAAGACAAAACACCTTTTGGAAGAAGGATATATGATGTATTGACTCATTATTTAAATTGAGTTAATTTTGAACAAAACAAAGTTACATAGTGTACCTTTAATTGACATTTTTTTCATATTGGGAACATCTTTTATCCTATTATAGACTCTGAAAGATTCCTTTAAGTGTTGTAAACTACTGATGATTGGTGTCACTCAGACCTGTCAGAAAAGCATGCTGTATTTTTGTTATATTATGGATAGTTTAAATAATCTTATAGTTGTCCAGTTGGAAAACCCAACTGAATTCAACTTAAGATCATTTATGGCCATTATCTGATCTAGACGGTTTGATCAGATGAACAGATTTGGTTTTGGCCTGGTAAGAGCTGGTAAAGCACATTCACTGCAAAACATATTTGCTTCCTCAGCATTTTTGTCTTGTTTTACAATACAAATATCTAAACCTTCTTAAATCAAGACATGTTTACTTGAGTTGCTAAATGACATAAGATATGAAAAATGTATCAAAATGAATTAATATCTGCCAACGGGGTCAGAAAAGGGAAAACATGTTTTTGTTTTTTTTTACCACATTGGGATATATTTTTTTCTTAATTTAGACAAAATTTTCAGCAAACAAGACTTAGGGCCAGATTTATTAAAGAGGGCAAATTAGCATGAGAGCATATATAACCAAAAATTAACCATATAACCAAAAAAAGCGCAGATGTGAGTGTAAAGTTCTGCGTGTGATCTAATGACGACACACAAATTAAAGAACACAGACTCAGCCGGATCATTTCCATAATGACCAACACAATCTACCAAGAGCAGCGCAATTTAGCGACTGGTTTAAGAGATAAATAATGGCGCAAACACCAGTACATTGACAAGCGCAAACCTTAGTAAATCACCTTGCATGATTCATTTAAATATTCTCCTCCCATAAATTTTGAGTCTGAAAGGGAAACTCCTACAAATGCATATGCAATCAGGTCAAACGCAAAAATAATAGTTTTTAACGCCTTTTAGTAAATCTTGGCCCTTAATACCTTATGTTACTGAGCACGTCAAGTAAAAGCATCTTGATTTAAGAAGGTTTAGATATTTGTACTGGATAAAATATGAAAATATGAGTATGAAATTTGTTTTGTTTTTTGCGGTGTTGCACCACTCTCCAAAACATACACTGACCATGTCTTTAATCTCAATGCAAATGTAATGATTCTTTTCAGATTGCAGCATCGTAACCTTCCTTTCTATTTTTCCAATAGGACTTGACACCTAGACCCAAACCATCCTTCACTGACACATGATGGGCGTCAAATGAAGAAGAAAACCGAAGTAGAGCGCTGGCGATAGGCGATGGATATCGATGGAGATTTTAGGATTTTTTTTAACAAGCAAAACCAACACTAGAGGCTAGAGGCATGATTTCTTATAAAATGAAACCAAACAATGAAAAAAAGCAAGCATTTGAGAAGTGCTTCCTGTAATCTCAATATCAGCATGTGAAAGTGCTGTCGCATGGCCTGCCTTTACATACAGCACTGACTGCAAGCAATTATGAGGTGAGAAAATATTGTCGTACCGCAAGGGCTGTAAAATGGTGAGGGGAAGGACTTTGGCCAACTGGAAGCATACGCTTGAGATCGGGGTTTTTGGGGGCACGTGGGACACAAAAGCTAGTTTTAGTCCAATCCAGCAAGAGTTTCCTGAAATTTAGTCTTCCAGAACACACTAGTACTCAGATGATTTCCCACCAGGAGGAGTCTGACCCTCTTGTACTGGTATTATATTCATAATATGCACTCAAATATGATGTGAATGTACTCTCTCTCTCTCTGTGTGCGTGTGTTCTTCTTCACAGCCAAAAAAAAGTGAACAATCTATGCGATGATTATGCTGCTGTCTCAATACTTGCTCCTGAAGTCTTGTTCAGTCCAATAGTACGTGTCTTGTGTATTGTAAAGGTATAATTGTGTAGCAAATGAGCTGTGAACTCCTGTGTTGCCTGAGATATGCTAGGCTCAAGGGTTACAATTTGTGCAGTTTAAATGTGTTTCAGTGGGATACAGTACATTGGACATTCTTTGAAATCACTGTGGGGATCTATATGTGCACGTTTGCAGATTATTTTCATGCATTCCTCTGTGTCATATGAACCCTGAGCTTCCATTTAATAACTTGATATGCACAGAGGAGCATAAAAGCATTATATTAACATTCACATTATCCGCCATAAACATTTGCTTTATTTCAAATAATCACTAGTAAGATTTCATTGTGTATCTTTGTGGACAAACAAAAAGCAATAAAATTATTTTTTTTCTTGTTTATTAGTTTAATCCGAATAGTTATAATGTCTAACCTTTCAGTGAAGTAAAATTAGCATTCCTTGTTTAGGAAAAAAAACAAAAAATGTTTGGTAACACTTTACAATAAGTTTATAGTTCACTATATTGGTTATCAATGAAAACTACTTCTAAAGCATTTATTAATCTTAGTTAATGTTCATTTCAACTATTACTAATACATTATTATCATCAAAACTCAATATTATTTAATGGGTCATGAGCTAACAATGAACAGCTGTATTTTATTAACGTTAACAGATTAATAAACTGTTAAAATTATTAATAGGAGCTTTTTGTAAAGTGTTAGCAGATGTGTAATTGATGCCTTCTCACTATTAGAAAGTCCTACATGTCGAAAAATCTTAAGGAAGAAAACTAGAACAGATTGAAACCATTTCAATATATTTGATGACATTAAACAATAACTTTGGCAGCCCAAAAATCAATATCATTTTCCCCTAGACATGTCACAGTTATTGGCATGCCATATTGGTTTCCATTCAGTATTTCCTCAATCCTTGCTAGACTCTTATACAATATTTGATCAGTGATATCCCATATCCATCTATAACTTCATAAATAGTGTCATCAGCGTAGTGCAGTATGTGTGTACTGTACACACACACACAACTGAAGTACTGACACACTAAAGTATACTCTGGCTTTACTCTAAAGATTTGTCATGTTTCCATGAGCCACACACATTTTGTCACCTCTAAAAAACCTTTTCATTGTTTTTAATTTTGCTCCCTATGCTGAATGAGGCTGTTTGGCTTATATTGATGTGTACCCACCTAACAAAAATACATTCTTAGAATGTTTCACGAACATTTCCATTAAGTTATGAAAACATTGTTTCGGAATTTTCTCAGAACGTTCATAACATCTAGTTTTTTTAAATCTTTTAAAAATGTTTTTTATTGGTTATGGGAATGTTTGGTAACACTTTAATTTAAGGTGACATAGTTACACATTACTACATGTATTTACTATATTAATAACAGCAAATTATGCATAATTACAAGTAGCCCCAAACCAAACCCTAACTGTAACTCTATAGTAAGTACATGTAGTTAATTATTATTACTCACTCAGTAGTATAAGTACATTGTAACTACGTCACCTTAAAATAAAGTGTAACCGGATGTTTTATGGGAACATTACTTCTGAGTGTTCTCTGAACCATCTTAACATTCAGCTAAAATGTTCCAGAAAAATGTTCCATGAATGATGTATAAATAATATTTATATATATATATATATATACACTATACTGCCAAAACTATTGGGACACCCCTCCAAATCATTGAATTCAGGTGTTCCTATCACTTCCATGGCCACAGTTGTATAAAATCAAGCACTTGGAATGCAATCACAAACTGGCTTATCCACCTGACGCGCTATTGGCGGGTTTAATCCAATCCATTTCCTTGTAACCTCTCGACGATGCCCAATGGCTTCTTTAGTTTAGCAAACAAATCACTCGAGTGGGTGTAAACACCACTCGCTTTCATGTTTTATTTTGGACAACCTGCAAAAATCGCTGGATGCCATCGCTGCTTCTGCAAACCGCTGATCAATGCTCCAAACCAACACGTTTGTTGACACGTTTCCTGCCTGGAGTTTTCGCTGCAAAGTACGTCACCCGGATCGTTGGTCTGATTGGTTGAAGAACTATCCAATTGCGTACAGAGTCATTTGAACTATTCCGGTTGATCACGCCAGTCGAAAATACAGACCAGACTCCCCAGAATAAATGTTCAATCTTAAAAGATTGAGTTTGGTCTAGTGATAGGGTGCCACCGTGATAGTCCATCCATGAAGAGTCTGGGTTTGGCGGTTGCCAGGAGAACGGTACTTGTCTGACTGCATTGTGCCAAGTGTAAACTTTAGTGGAGGGGGGATTGTGGCGTGGGGTTGTTTTTCAGGAGTTGGGCTCGGCCAGTTCCAGTGAAAGGAACTCGTAATGCTTCAATACCAAGACATTTTGGACAATTTCATGCTCCCAACTTTCAGGAGACAGTTTGGGGATGTTCAGTGCACAAAGCAGGTCCATAAAGACATGGATGAGCAAGTTTGGTGTGGAGGACTTGACTTTCTTGACCTCAACCCGACAGAACACCTCTGGGATGAATTAGAGCGGAGACTGCGAGCCAGGGCAAATGCACTTCTAATAACACTAATAAACACACTCCTAAACCTTGTGGAAAGCCTTCAGAAGAGATGAAGCTGTTATAGCTGCAGAGAGTGGGCCAACTCCACATTAAACCCTACGGATTAAGAATGGGATGTCATTAAAGTTCATGTGCATGTAAAGGCCGACCTCCCAAAACTTTTGGCAATATAGTGTGTGTATATGTATATATCTTTTTCCTCATTATTATTGCATAATATTTTTACCAAAAGTCCCTTTGGTAAGAAAAGTAAATAGAATTTTTTTTTTTTTTTTTTTTAATCTACGTGAAAATTAATGGCAATTAGATGGCATTCACAATTGTTCTTTGGGTGCCAATTATTGGTAAAATATTCAATAATAATAATAATATGCAATTCTTTTTAAACAACTTTACTGAAAGGTTAGATTTTTCCTCATCTTTTTAGCATAACAAACAACATTGATTATTAGTATATTTTTCATTGCCTTTTTGTTCACCATTACAGGTGATGCCAATAATCATGGCGTGCACTATATATTGTTTTTAAGGAAAACCACACAGTCTGTATTTTTGTCACTAATAATAAGATTAGATGCCTAATAATTTTATAGGCACATGCAACTCTTAAGCTTGATGAAGACACGCAGCCACTGAACACTGTGATCAGACTGTCCTACAGCAGAACAGATCTGACTTCATACACACACACACACACACACACACACACACACTGAACTATAATGTGGATTATCTGGATTTGCACTTAAGTTACTCTTCTCCAGCAATTCAACCACTCGTCTCTTTCTTCAGGAGGTTTTTTGCAGCAACTGCCAGTCAGTCCAGTTGTAGACTGTATTGATGCTCATCTCGTCACTATATCTTATTATGCAAACAGCGATTGGTTGGCCATCATCTCGACTGTCCTGATCATCAGATCCAACATCTGACAAATCAACTATAGTCCTTATATGTTAGTATTAATGCAGCAAACCAGTTCAAGGCTTTCATTTATATTGACTTTATATTGAATTAGCAAAGACTCGTGACTGCATGGCCTCCATGCAAACTATCTCATTTCATTTTATGTTCATCTGAGTACAGCAGATACTTGATCCTGAAATATCCTGTGATGAAAAAACAACGGAAGCTAAATTTTCAGGCGTTTCAGATGTGTGCAAATAAAAATAAGATTCTGTTAATATCATAAAAGCACAATACCAAATATAGGCCATTTATTGTAGCATTGTGTGTAATGCCTTAGCATTGTTATTCCATCTTTGTTATCCCTTGTTCAAGTCACATGAATAACACTAGATTGAAATTTTAAAGTGTCACTTCTAATTTTTACAGTCTCGAATTATTAAAGGAATCATTTAATATAAGGATCCACTCATAAAAGAAACTATAAATGCATGTCTTCCATAAAAAAAAAGTAATATTTTTTTATTATTCGTCCATTTTACAGATGGATTATTAAAGGATTTATTTTTTATTTTATTTTTATGTTGCTTGGACATAAAATGCACAGACTCGCTGCATGGTAAAATAACTTCCCAACCATGCAGTAAAAGTCTAGATGTCAACGAGATCTTTGTTCATACTCTATGTGCTTGTGTTTCCCCATAAATTCCCATTTATATGCTTTGGGTTTTTCAGCCAACTTGACTAGAGTTTCTAGGTAATAAAACAAATCCAGCCAGTGTGCTGGCCTTTAGTGGATCCTCCTCCCTCCCTCGAGTCCCTCATGAACGAACCCAAAGCGCACAGATCAGACGGGCCGGTCCGTTCCAGTATGGCAGCAAGGATTCGCCAGATTAGAAATGCAGTTTGATGTCCAAGCAATGGTTTGAAACAACCTCTTGCAAAAAATGTGAACTGCTGCAAAAAGAGAGAATATTTATACTCCTATTTACTACAGAATGATTTGAAATCAATATAAACGCAATAGCATATTACTTATGAAAAGGAATGCAAAATGCACACTTGCACAGAAAAGATGTTTTTAATACATCTTTTAATACATATATATATAATTATATTTAATTAGAATGCTTTGCACTTGCAAATGGGAATTTATGACCTGCTATTTGGGAATATGGGAATACTTTAATGTCATGGATGTACTTATAGCATCTTAGCAAACAAGACTTCAGGGGGTTGCCTGTGGGAATATAGAAGCATTGTGCTTCGTTCATTTTATTTATGTATTTATTTTTATTGCTACTATAGGTCTTTGAATCAGACAAGGTTTTAAATGTCTATATAAATATATAGAAATATTCAACCCTGTACACCAGCTGAAGATACATTTACAGAATTAATAAAGAAATAAAAACTGGTGCTGTGTGATCATCCTTTTCTTTTCTTTTTTTTACTTACTGTCCTCTTGTACAATAGTTATTGCATTAAATGAAGAAAACTAGAGTATTAACCTTGGCTAAAAGCTTACTGAGATTTTTCTGACCAAATTTTGGCAAAAAAAAAACAAAAAAACTGAATCTTGTCTTAAAAAATGTTTTTTTTAGACTCTTTATCATTTTTTGTATATATATTTTTTTATAATTTCTAGGTATCTGTAGTTATTATGTTTAATATGTGAACTGAAATCAGTTATGTACCATTGTGTTTGTTTTACTTTATATCGTTCTTGTGCCCCTGATTACTTTGAAACCTATTGATTAGAGGATAAAAATCAATGAAACCTCACAATGCATATTAAAATAGTATAATGTAATGCCAAATGCTTGACTTCCCTTGGTTGTGATTAAATATATAATCCCGAAGCCCTTTTAAGTGAAGCCCTTTGACAGTCCTAGTAAGCATGTTAACAGACTCACGCCTAACGTCAGCTTTATTGTTCCGCAAGTTTTCAGACCACCCAACTCTCATGATGACGTCTACACACACCGTGACGATCCAGACACCTCTACACACCACCCGTCCTTCACATACTTTTGCTTCTCAACACCTTTTAGTGCACTTATTCTCCCAGCCCCCATCCTGCGAGGGTTTGGAGTGCTTCCATTAGACAAAAGGACCCAAACAATGTTTGTGTATAATTTCTATAAAACTTTATCAAGCCTGCTGATAAGATGGTAAAAAACACATTTCACATCACATTTTTCTTAAACGTAAAACACCCGTATGTACATGAAGTAAAAATATACACTCACTTAAAAAATTCAAAATATTTACAAGTGTTTCTTTTAAATATTAAATATTTCCGTACTTTTGACAGCATTTCAGCGGTTCTCATTTGAAATTCTCCAAAAACATGTGCTTTAGTTCAGGAACAGAATTATGGAATGTTTTCGTTCACTCTTAGGAAAAAAGTTCCATTGGAGTTCTATATAGAACTCTAGGGTTCCGGACAGACAAAAATGTTCTATATAAGGAGAAATGTCGACCTTTTGCATACTTTCATGTTTAACAGGTTATTTACATTTTTGTAGTCATAAAGTATGTTTATGAGCTATTTACTTAATACATTTTGTTAAATGTATTAAAACAAAATTAATTAATTGAAAATAAATCCATGTAATGATCCGATGATGTAAACCCCTTTTTAGGTCCTATAGAACCTTTTTTGTAAGAGTGTATATATGTGACCCTGGATCACAAAACCAGTCACATGTCTCACGGGTATATTTGTGGCAATAGCCAACAATACATTGTATGGGTCAAAATTATCGATTTTTCTTTTATGCCAAAAATCATTAGGATATTAAGTAAAGATCATGTTCCATGAAGATATTTTGTAAATATCCTATCGTAAATATATAAAACATTTATTTTTGTGAGTGAATGCAGCACAATCGCCAACATAAATGAACAACTTTAAAGATGATTTTCTCAATGTTTCGATTTTTTTGAACCCTCAGATTCCTGAATTTCAAATAGTTGTATCTCATGGGTATTTCAAAGAATTGACCCATGTGACTGGTTTTGTGGTCCAGGGTCACATATTATGAATATTTTACATGATCAGCCCACTGAAAGTGCATCATCAGTCTTCAGTCTTCAGTGACAGCCGCACTCCTCCACGATCATGTCCTCGTGATGCCGCATGACCACACCGTCTCCTTCATAGTACAGCATGGAGAGCGAGCTGAGGCGCGTGGGCACGCAGGACGGGCAGCTCACGCGCTCCGGCTGGAAAAGCTTCAGCAAGCTCTGGAGAGAGAGAATGCAGAACGTGAGTTATAACCCAATCACTGTCCCTTATAAAGCTTTTCATTCCAGAGCGTTTGACGTGTTGTTGGAACGGGTCATATTTCACCCCACAAACAATTCCATTAAGATATGTTATGTCTTTCATCACAGAATTGATTCTTTACTTGATAGTTTACCAAAACCATAGTAGAGAAAATCATCCTGTAAGCATGTTTCTATTAAAATCAGCATAAAATTACAGGCATTACAACAAATACTACTATGATGAATTATTTACTTTACTATTTAGATCATTTTCTTTTTTTCCTTTTTTTATTTCAGAAAACTTGTTGGCTACTTTTGCTAATTTTTTTCCTTCTGAATCTGATTTTGTCGTTAAATGCCACTGACATTGACCTGACCACTGTTCAGTATCTCACCTGCATATATGCGTGGTTGGTTGGGTTGAAAGACTCATCCAGTGGACTTGGACATTGGCCTTCACATCGGTATGCGTTATAGCGCTTCGGGTGCACGATCCACTCATCCCATCCAATTTGATCGAAATCCACCCACATATCGACTCGCCGGCAAAGATCTCCTTGATGTTGCTCTATTCCCGTCGCGTTTCTGTCGTCCGTCTGGATGCGCATCCTCTCGACCCGGTTCCTCTTGTGTCGACGGCCTTGAGCTGCGTCTGGAGCCCGGCTCAGGATGACATGTTTGGAGTGAGCGACTGTGTTCATCAAGCTGGAGGCCCGTTGGCCACTGTGGGAAAACTTGTTTTTGTAGAAAACTACAATCATAACTCGTTCTGCTGTGGGATGCTGAATTTTTCGCCGCCAACTCTTCGTAACCGGTTCAATTAAGCCTTCGCCGCTTCCAGTGTCCTCACTCTTTGTAACCGGCTCTCTTAAGTCTTCACCGCTTCCAGTGTCCTCTCCATCGTCTGGTGTCGGGATGTTCTCGGGAGTCTCCGTTCCCTGACTCAGCCAGTGTTGGAGCAGCTCTGTGACGTTGAAAACCCTCCAGGTTGATGCTGGAGAGCCGGGCACCGACTTGATGCTGCCCAGAAAAAGTCTCTTAGTGCGACAAAACACAGAGTCTGACTCGCAGTCCCGTTTACGCGAGTGGAAGATGTCCACCATGACGCGTCTGGATGCAGAAAACGCTGGGAGGCGGATGCGGAGCTCCGAAAGATGAATGTCGTCACTCGCTGAGAGGGAAGACATGTCAAAAGTGACGCTCCATCGCTCACCAGTTTGATGACAGTCTGGAAAATAAAGAAAATGTTCGTGTCACCTCTTGCAATTACTAGTGAATAGATAGAAAAGAAAATAAGACACACGATTAATAAGCTATAGTAGGTACATATTAAGTCAAAAATACAATATTAACATTAAATTATAGAAGAATCAGTTTCACTTTATTTCAATGGTCCACTTTAGAAATAACTGCTACCTTTGCAACTACATGTCAACTAACTCTCGTTAGAGTATTATAGGCTACTGTAGTAGACTGTTAACAACTTGCAAAGTTAGCTACCTATCGTCAGTATAATGTCTGTTGAGGAGCATCAAATTAAAGAGTTAGCAGATATTAGGCACAGTCTAGTAATACTCTACTGAGAGTTAGTTGACATGTAGTTGCAAAGTTACTTGTAGTTAATAGAATGTCTAAAGTGGACCATTCGAAATAAAGTGTTGCCAAATTATCTTCCCTTTTCCCAATAACAAATTTAAGATCCATAATATTTGAGGTTGTGTTGTATGGCCATTATATTGTTAAGAGTTTCTCCTTAAAATGTAAAAGGGTTTCATTTTGGTGTTCATAACAAGCATAGGATTCTTGCAGCGTCTCAGTTTAAGTTGTAACACTGAAATAGATCGGAACGCGACGCAACTTCTAGAACGCGTCATACGTGAACGCGCCCTAAAGTCAGGGTGAAGTAATTTTTAAAAATAAAAAAATAGAATAAATTATATTATGTACATTATAAGCAAACGAAGCCTAAATGTAGAATGTCTAAATAACCACGCACATATTACTACCATTTCTCAACAGCGTTATTCATAATTATTTTACGCTTCACATTATTTTCGGTGATTAGGCCTATTTAAAAAAATAAACTTTAAATTGGGTATAATGAAGTGGTTGGACTGTTTTCAACAGGTTTCGTGAGATCCCCTCAGGTTCTGTCAGAGCCAAATGTCAGCGCTGTCAGGATGGAGGAGCTGCTTGACAGGAGATGTGTATTGAACCTCGCGCTAACAGACGTCTGAAGAGCTAATACACACACCCGTGTACATAAAACAGCCAGCTCTTTAAAGTCGAATAAGCATTGTGACACTACTGAGTTGTAAAATCTGAGGGTCAGATAGCAGATAATGAGCCCACAAGTTCCCCAGATGCGGGACTTTAGGCTACTCTTCTTTCAAACGCGTTGAATATACATCCATCAAAACTTTATCAACGTGTTGTTAACACGAAAAAAATGTCTTGCTAAAATGTTATCCAGTAGTCAAATTGTTGCCAAATTGCACCAAAAAAAGCATTTAAATAAAAAGGCATTTTATATTGTATAGTTATGTGCTGCATCTATGTAGCTTAGCCTACTTATTATAGTTAATACAATTACTGGGTATATGTATTAATATAGGTATTAATACTCGGTATTAATGCAGAACCTACCCCTAAACTTAACCTTAACTCATGACCTTTTATTATACCCAGCACTTTCTTAGTTAAGACGCATAGGCCTACACTTACAAATGCACATACTATAAAATAAAGTGCAACCTACTTTGATATAAACTATGGTCCTGATGGAGAATGATTAGTCATGTACCATTAGCATGGCTTTTTAAGGTATAGCCTATTTCCAAGAGTATATGGTCCAACCATTAAACATGCCACATGGATTGTGGTACCATTTTGGTTGGTGGTAACACTTTATTTTACTGTGTCCTTGTTACACATGTAACATGTAGTTACAGTAGTAATAACTATAAATTATGCATAAGTATATGCAACTAACCTTAAACCAAACCCCAATCCGGTTACACTTTATTTTAAGGTGTCATTGTTACAGTGTAATTATTTAAGTACTGAGTAATATTAAGCAACTATATGTACTTACTATAGGGTTAGGGTAGGATTTGGATTTGGTTGAGGGTTAGTTGCATGTAATTATGTATAATTTACAGTTGTTACAATGGTAAGCATGTAACATATATGTAACAAGGACACTGTAAAATAAAGTGTTACCAAATAAAGTGTAGGCCTAACCATTTATTTTACAGTGCTGTTCCCCATGTACATATTATGATAGTAGGCTAATTAAAATAACTGGGTCACTAACCCTGAACCTCCCCTAAACCTTAACCAGTGTAGTTACCTTATATTACCAGTACACTGTAAGTGCACATACTGTAAAAAAGAAAGAGAAGGAAGAAGAAAAAAAGTGCAACTGATTTGTAAGTGCAACTTATTCTAAATAAGTAAAGAAGGTTAAAGCAAGTGCATGTTTTACCTTGAGCGATCAAGCTGAGGATGAAGTCAGCCTGCTGGACAGTGGTGTTGTGGACACTGGCTGGAGAAGGGCTCTTGCTCCCGCTGAAGTCTCTGTATAACTGCATCATGTACAGCGGGTACCTCGGGTACATCTGGAGACTGTAGTCAGAGTATGACCCTGCGAAAGCTCTGTGATGTCCTCTCTGACTATCGATCTGGACGCAGTCAACGTGTATCAGAGAAACCACCAAAGTGGCGAACAATAAGACTGGCATTGCGAATCAATGAAGTTTTCAGCTGCGACTCTGTCTCTGCGCGCCTGCGGTCCGAGTGATCGGGGTGTCCAGGCTTCGGACAGCGCTTTTAAAGCGCACAGCTGGCCCCTGATGACCCCTGTCATCCTGTAGTGTCCAGGAATCCCTGTGATCCATGAGGCACATCAGAGGAGAGCAGAGCTGTCAAGTTCACTGCTTCTGGAAACTGTGCAGGCTTTAAATGCGCGAGGCGTGAGAGTCTCGCGCTCGAATGTGCACGCGACATCCTTTGATTCCGGCCCACCCAAAGCTGAAGCGCCGCGTTTATTCAACATTTGTTTTTATATGAATGCAACAGGCAACATTCAATTACGAATGCTTATTTTAAGGCCATTGCAATATGATTTTACAGTAAATTTGGTATTTATTTATATTTTAAATATGATTCGTCAGGAATTGTGTTACTGGGACACATGAATAGACTTTTGTCGTCTGTAGTTCATTATATTTGAGTGAATTTCTCTGACATCACATATGTCAAAGTTTTAACACTGGATGTCCTGTAAAAAGCACATATAGGGCTTTCCACAGATACCAAATGTTTGGAGGTTTCACCATGACAACAACTTCTCCTTGGTCTTTAAAAATGACTGAAATTAATTTAGTGATCAAATTTTCTCTTATGGAAATATGATATTTTACAATTATCATTTAAATATGACAAATTTTCTAATTGTTTGTCATAAATCAACATCTCAGGAAAATGTTATGGGTTTGCTAATCAAAATATGACTTTCTGTTACAAAACAGGGCATTCATTTCATAGAGACACCAGGAGTTCAATCATGTTTAGGGAAAGATGACTGTATATATCAATATTCCTATGCATGCAATATTAAATAATATTATGAATGTGTTGCTAATTATTACTCCCATTATTACAGTTCTTTTTTCATTACATATTGCCCCAAGAACACATTAATATGCAAATTAGATACAGTGTATAGATCCATTGTATAGAATGGGACTACGCATTTATGGCAATTTTACCCACATATTACATAAAGTAAAATGGTATATCAATTCATTTCATTATAGCTTTTATAACAGAGAATCATCTTTATACAAAGTTTGGTTTAAAAAAATCCTGAAACCTAAAAATGTATTGGTGAATGAAATAAATGTCATTTCAAAATAATTATTGAGTCCTGGTTTCCACTACATAACATGAATAAAATATATTTTTTTTCAAATGTTTTTCATTTGTTTCTTATGCTCTAGTCTAAACAATGTAATGACATGAATAAATACTAAATAAATAAATAAATAATTCAGTGTCTCAGGAGGATTTGATAATAATAGGGTGTTTTAGATTTTATTTATCCATCAGCCCATTTGTGTGTGTTTGGTAAGTGTTTGAAAGGATAGGGCTTATAAATATGACATAAATAATCTTTTTTTTTTTTTTTTTTTTTTTTTTACAACATATAGCCTTAAACATTCACACAAAATGTAACCAAATGTAGTATTTATGGTCGTTTGAAGCTTTGGAATTTTTTTTTTAAATGGCTTTAAATTCAATTTAATTTCATGACACACATTAATGCATGTTACATTAAAAGCCTCTCACTACATTGCAGTTCATAGGCTCGTTTTAGCGAATCAGGCAGACAGTCACGATCTGGTGGTTTTACTTCCTCATCAAAATACAATAAAACGTTTGGGTTAACCAGTTGAACACAGACAGCGTCGGGTTTATGGAACAGCGCTTCCGATTAAAACATCATGCAGTTCGCCTTCGTCTCTTTCTTTCTCTTTACTTCTACCCTGTCCTCAGGTAAGAGAGATGAAATATTACCTAAAGATGGCTATGTGATATTTTGCTCCAACATCACCATTACATTTAATAATTAAACTGCTTAATTTTACTATGTTAAAAGTTAAAACAAGATAGACAGTTGAATTAAAAAAGCTTGCAGGCGATTTCCCTAAGTCAATTCCATATTAGCTAGAAATACTTTACATGCTCTGGTTTGATAATTAAAATGAGCTCTTTTATTTTCCAAAGCTGACACTCGATTTCCTGGTAGCCTTTTAGTCAAGTAGTTTATATATGATTCCATATTAGCAAGGAATGCTTTACATGCTCTGGTTTCTCTATAGGATGGGCAAGAAATGTAGACCTTCGGCCCACAGAACCACGAACATCCAGCCTTTCCACGGTGAGTCACCAGTGCTTGAATATGACCACTTGCATTTACAGTAGCAGCAATGCAGATGAAATCTATCCCTTTATAGCCTACATTTTCATTTATTTAATAAACTACTGGCATGCCAGCATACACCTAGTTAACCTTTACATTGGCTATATTAAAGGCTACTTTAGAAGGGAATCACAGATGCTTTTATAGGGATAGTTCACCCAAAAATGTGAAAAGTCAATGGGGCCTCTCATTTAACGTAAGTAAATGATGAACTATCCCTTTAACAATTCAAGAACTCGTTGAATTCTCAGTATTGCCTCAAGACACACTATAGCAGGCATTAACTTCTGACGACCATTTTTTTCCTCTCGTGTCAAACACTGCTACAGCAGAGCTACATGTGAAGAGATTACTCGTTTACTGTTTCTTTCATTTGGCTGAAAATGAAACTTGTGCACAGGAACTAGACTAGGGCGTATACACAATCAACTGAACTGACAAACTTCTTTCTAGATTTATCAAAGGTCTAATTTAATTCTCCCATTTAACCACTCTGTATTAGCGTTGCCACCCGTCCCGGTTTTCCAGGGATTGTTCTCTTTTTTGAGCGACAGTCCCGGAAAATTTATATTCTTTCCCGGGACACGAATTGTCCCGGTTTTTTGTGAAAATGTACTTCTACAGTAGAATTTCCTGGTTTCAAATTAAACCGTCCTTCTACTGTTACTGCAGAGCTGCCACGCACAATTGACACTTTTCACACGCTCTCGCGAAGCAAAGAGGACACGGAGACCGACAGACTAGACAGAGCAGGTTACTTATGACATAAAAAAAAATCTCAGCTCTCAGATTCTGTAAATTTTATTACGAAATTCAAACAATAAACACCGTTTTGGCGTTTGTAAATGTGACGTGAAAGATCCCTAGCGGCACGTGAACATCTCATCTCTAGCTAATAGTAAATAAACACGAATGAACAATGTTAAAAGAAACAGTACAACTTACCGAAATGTATATTCATCATACATAATATCGATCAATCAGTGTTTTTCAACCGCGGAAAGGGTCAATAAAACAGCTGGAGAACAATTGTCACATAACATTTACCTCAGGAAAGCCATTTGATGACCATAATATAAGCACGTTAGTTGGCTAGAAAAAAAGAGCTATAGAGAGTATTTTGCTAAACATGTGTAGGCTACTATATTACATATTTATTATATTTACTTATCATTAAATAAAGTTGTTATTATAATAAAAAAACGCATTATATTTAATTTGTTAAATAAAGTTATTTTTAACCTAAAATAATACTACCAGCTGTATGTATGTATGTTTACAGCATTTGGTGAGATTTTTTTCTTGAGAAAAATTAATGCCTATCTTGTGTACCTTAATATTTATCCAAATCAGTCAATTAAATCAAATCACAAGAATTGAACTGAATTGAAATCCTGAAATTTGTTTCAAGCAATAATAAAAAAATGTATCTTACCAGACATTTTACCATATAAACATTGTAACATGTTGTCACTAAACCTAATACAATTCAGTTTAGTTACTAAAATGTTTTGACAATCACAATACACTTATTTGCAAGATTATTATTTTTAACAGTTAAAATTACTACCCCCCCCCCCCCCCCCCCCCCCCCCCCCCAACAGAAAAAATAATCTGAGTGTCCCGGTTTTTCACAAATCAAAGGTGGCAACCCTACTCTGTATATGTAAATATTTTGGGTTTTTTTTTGTCCATATCACCTACAAGTTGCTTCCACCTTATTTATTATTCGCAAGTTTTCTAACTTTTCTTATTGCTATTGCAGTGAAGGCCTTGCACTGTCACAAGCTGTGTTGGGGAAAGTTACTTTTAAAACTAATGTGTTACAATATTGCGTTACTTAGTTACTTTTATTGAAAGTAATGTTACAGTATTGCGTTACTTAGTTACTTTTTATTGAAAGTAATGTTATAGTTGAACAATTATGAATAGTTATCCTAATTTCATTGTATGCAAATACAATGACAATAAAGGCTTTCAATAATATTGCGTTAGTTCCTTTTAATTGAAAGTAATGTTACAATGTTGCGTTACTTAGCTTCTTTTTATTGAAAGTAATGTGTTGCAATATTGCGTAACTTTTCTCACCAGAGCTGGGCTTGTTTGTTTGTTTTTAAGACGGCAAATGTCAGGTATTTTGTAATTCTTGGTCAGGTTCTGCTCCATTTGGACCATTAGTAGACTGATTCTTATTTGTCACTGTCTTATACTAATCTGTGTTAGGTTACAGGAAATGGCTACCCTTCAAATAATAAAAGATCGTATCAATATATAAAATCTGACTGTGATCCTTAAAACAAGATTTGAGAATATGGTAATTTTTACACTTCCTTCTTTCTATTAAAGATAGATTCGTTCTTTGACCCGTCCAACGCTAGAAAAGAGGTTGTGAGAGTTTGTGGTTTTGTGTTAGAAACTGCAACACATGGTATGCACTAATCTTTCTCGTATTTTACCATGCAGACTAATAAACAAAGCACTGAAATGCACCAAATTCAAATGTGTTTAAAGGTTTTATTCATATTACATCAAATCAGCTCACAGAATATAACCTTATTCCACTGTCATCCTCCTGTAGATGAACAACATGTGCAGCGATTGCAACAAGATCGTACAGTTGTTGACGGAAATGCTCTCCAGTCAAGACACTCAGGTGATATTGTGTGTGTGATGTGTACACTAATACTGAAACATTTAACGCAACACTTTCTGTAAATCAATTTTTAAAACGGTAATTTTAATCCAGTGTTTGCATGCTTGTTTTCTTTATGCCAGACCTGGTAATTTCCTTCTGTTCAACACAATCTCATGGCAATAATTCACACCAGTTGATATGATCTCCTTCATGCTTTCACACAATCTGCTTACGCCGCAGTCGTCACACTTGTAGAGAAGTGACATTTCCAGCTGCATTATTTTCAGTTTTTCTGCCAGCCGAGTGATGTAGTTTCTGTTTCTGTGATAAGTTGCTTTTGAATAGAAGCTTCAACTAAATTACATGTTTGTTTTTTTTAAACTCATTGTTATGAATGATTTGGAGTTGGTTATATATTGATCTTAAATTGTTCCCTCTTCACAGCATCTTATTGAAAGCGCTTTGGACAAGTTTTGTTCCGAACACCCCGTCATCCCGTTGTGTATGGATGGAGCGAGGACATATGTGCATTTGGTCATCAAATATTTCAGTGCATTTGCAGTGAGTTCATCCCAATTTGACTTTATCTGACTTAACTCTTTCTTAAATCTAAATACTTAAAATATATATAAAGCAATATCTTCCTTACATGAATAATACCCTAGCACTGAAAACCAGATGTTTTTAACCCTTGTCGCAGAATCAAAATGGTGACATTTGCTCAATGTTGGGACTGTGTGGCGTCCAGTCTGAGAGACAAGCGCCGTCAGAGATCATGGTTGGCCTGAATGAACATGGTTTACTCTATGCAAAACCCTCAAGAGGAACTAGTCAAGAGGTACGTGTTAGACAGGTCAAAGTTTACACAGTTTTAGACTTGAAAAACTCATCACTCAGACCATCTGAATCATTGCTTTCCAATGAAGACTGTAAAAAAGAGCCTGGCTTTAGTCTCGATTGATTTAAGCAGGGAAAACAAATTCTCCAAAGGGTTTTTTTCTCTCTCTATCTCTCATCAAATGGGAGTTTTTAATCCTTGCACACTTGGGGACTAAAGATAACAATTATTATGGCATGACTTTCAATCAACTTTGATGAAACTTCTCAGGAGTGGATGAGATGACTAAAATCTTAGTCTATGATATTATAAATATAACAGTGAATATCATCTTATAATTTTAGCTGAAATTTGTCACTGCAGCAAAATTTTACAATCCTCAATATCACCACAAAACAAATGACTAACTTAAATATCCAACTTTACCCACATACATTTAGTACACCCACATAAAGCAATATTTGGGAGTCACATACATTACATATTCAAATGTATCTTTTTTGATGTAACTAGTAAAGTTCTTAAAAAAACGAGTAAAAAACGCATTACTTTAGAAATGTACACATTAATATTTGAGTTACTGTTTTTACAAAGTAATGCACATTACTTTTCAGTTTAATTAATTTGCTTAAACATTTTTCTTAACTCTTTCCCCGCCATTGACAGATATTTCATGAAATCCATGTTTTCACTGTTATATGGTAGTGGCCGCTATTACACTAGTAGTCTAAAACTGATTTTCTCAGCTTTTTGTTCAAAATGTTACTTCTTTATTAAACTTACCCACATTTAAGTCTTGATAAAAAATAAATGCATTAAACTAGAAGAAAAAAGCACGTTTTGTTTTAAGCAGAGGCTCTGTTCTTTCATATATACTCTCTCTCTCTCTCTATATATATATACATATATATATACATATATATAGAGAGAGAGATATTCAGATATTCATACAGCAAAAATATTCTGAGGGCCATTCTGAGACATTTTTGTGAAAAAGTAAGTGCTTAGGATATACAGTAATAATATTCTAAACGTGTTTTTAAAAGACAATAAAGATGTATTTTAGTATGTTGCTGAATGCATTACTGCATTAAAAACATGCACACAAAAAAAAAACACCTGTAAGGCCTGAAGGAGCCAGCCTCAACCAGGTGAGGAAAAGTAATGTAAAAAGCATAAAAATGCATTAATTTCCACAAAAAGTAACTGTTACTTTTACTTGTAACACAATATTGTTACACATTACTTTTAAAAGTAACTTTCCCAACACTGATATTTACTATATAGCAAATCTCATCTGGTTAATCATTTATATCATCGCTAACTGTAAACTATCCAATCGCCCAGCTCTAATCTGCTCAATGTGGACTATAAGGCATTAAGGTATTATAAACTTTAACATTATGAATTTCTGCAAAGCTGAAAAGTGCTATGCACTATTTTGGTTTTATTGGGAGACAAAATCCGTGATACATTCAAGTATCTTTAAATTTGAAAAGAAAAGGTTTGAGACCATGCAACTAGTCTGAGTAGTTCTAGTCATAAACACATATTAAATAAAGCTCACGTTCTGCTTTGTTTCTTAGGTTCATGTCAATCCCCTCTGCACCTTCTGTCTGTTCTTCATAAAGACACTTGAGAGCATGTTGCCAGAAAAGAGAACTGCAGTAAGAATTTTTTTTACTAGTAAATATGTTCATGTTTTAATTAGCACCTGAGTATTAAACGCTCCTGGGTTATTTTCCATTTGTTCCGTCTTGTTTTAGGAGATTATAGAGAACCTTCTGGAGAAGATCTGCGATCATTTGCCTGAGCATTATAAGGAAAAGTGTGACAACTTCATAGAAACGTATGGAAAGAAGCTGATCGATCTCCTGTTGTCCTCTCTCCCTCCACACACCATCTGCGCAGCTCTGGGTCTGTGCCTCTTCCCGGAGACTCCCATGACATGTGAGTAGTGTGAGTGCCATCAGAGCCACAAACTCACGGGAAACTGCTTTACGTTTTGGAGAATTGGTGTTGAGATTGGGTTGATCAGTGACCACAGTCTTTTCACATAGAATAGTTTCTGTGGAAATCAATAAGAGACTGAAAGTTTAAAAAATATAACCCAATCTTAATTTTACATATATATTCCCCTTTTAAAATTTTGTTCACTACCTAGTGGACCTTTGTTTTTGAGCACATGCGCTCTTGTGGTGACAATTTCACATGAATTTCTGATTTCATTTAATCTGCCTATGAACCAAATACAAATCACATTGTACAAATTAATAGGAATCGCCACTTCGTAAAATAATCTCATGAGATCGGGTTCATCAGTCTTATCACATAGACTCGCAGCTTTCAAACTGTGGCAATGTGTTCACAAATATTTTAGCAATCTGTCAAAAACTTGTTTAAAACTAAACATTTGATTGTCATTTATTAGGCATATAACAAACTGAAACAACTTAATAGTCTTTACTGACACATAATAACCAAATAATTTAATATAGTTACACTTTATTTTAAGGTGTCATTGTTACAGTGTAATTATATATTTAAGTACTGAGTAATATTAAGCAACTACATGTACTTACTATAGGGTTAGGGTAGGATTAGGATTTGTTTGAGGGCTATTTGCATGTAATTATGCATAATTTACTGTTATTACTATGGTAAGTACATGTAACATATGTAACAAGGACACTGTAAAATAAAATGTTACCCTTAATATTTTGTATGGCGTTCTTTGGCCTTGATAACAGCTTGCATTCTTGCTGGCTTTGTTTTTATGTACTGTACTTTTCCACAGTCTCTGTTGTTATTGATTTCCAAATAGTTTCTGGTTGTTCCCAAAGATTTGCTTTTGATTGAACTTTGGTGCGATCTATCTTTGAATCCACCAAATCCCAAATTTGTTCAATGGGATTCAAGTCCGGACTTTGACTTGGCCAACTGTGACGAACGAGCTCACACATACTGATGGATTAACCATTACAGAAACATAAAAAAAGATTTTGGTTATAACCAACACTGTTAGTTTAGGGCAGCTGTGGCTCAAACCTTACGTTGGGTGGAGGTCTAATAAATATATATATATATATATGCACTACCTAGTGGACCTTTGTTTTTGAGGCAAATCACTCGCAAATATGTTGTTGCAGTGGCTCATTAAATGAGATCCCATTTGTACTTTTTCATAACAATCTGAATATGAATCACATCATACAAATCAAAACCAACACCTCATAAAATAGTTGTTTCTCAAGAACGGGTTGATCACTCATCACATCGAATAGTAGCGTGACCTAAGTTGATTAATACATTTTTTTTGAGACTAGGTGGTACTTAATGTTCAGATATTCTGACATGGTTCTTGCCATGGAAGGTTTGAGAACCACTGACTTCAGTTTCTCAGACCAGAACTGATTGAAGAATCATTTATGTTTGTGAATGATTGTGATCATGCTTTATATGAATTATGCACATCCTCTCCAGTGTCCACAGACTGCGATTCCTGTAAGATACTGGCGGCCCTCTCCCGGTTTCATCTGGGTCACAACGCAACCGAGATCCAGACCTCTGACCTGCTCCAGAAGATCTGCCACCTCCACCCTAATGCTATTCCTCAAGTAATGATCACACGCACAATACATCATAACAATCCTTGGACAAAATCTGTGTAAAATAGTGACGTACACACTCAAAGACTGTCTGACAGTGGCGACACGTGTTTCAGAAAAAGCAGTAGACTGACTGTATTGTTTCTCCTGTTCTAGTGTGAAGGGTTTGTGAAGCTTCATGGCCACAGGCTCCTGAAGAGCGATGGGAAACAACCATTCATCAGCAAGTGTCAGGTAAGAACTGCTCAACTTTACCAATATCTTTGGGGATGCTGAACGGACTGGAGATTCTGACATTAAGTAACTCTTTTTTTGTGTGTTTTGTCAACAGGAAGATTACCTTTGCAGAGGACACAAGTGAAAGTGATCAATCGAATAAGACTGTTCACTTGACCAAGCTTTTTGTATTCACTTCCTTTAGACACAAAAATTACCTTTATTTACAGAACAGTTTTTAATATAACCTTTCTTAATTACTGCCAATCATTTATGTGTTGTGTCTATAGTTCCATAATCCAAACCACACTGAGTAGATATGTAATAACAAACTAGTGAACTTAGCCTATAGGAAATCTTATAGCATGCATTGTGTGTGTAACAATATATGAAGCCTTTGCATCCTCATTTTTGTGTTGAGAAGATGCAAGAAATAAACTCATTTGTATGTCAAGGCATTGTAAGTAGTTAATTCAGGGAAAATTGCTTTAGGCAATTTAAAATGAACTTTTAACGGTGACAATTCAAAATAAGGCCTTTTACAATTATCTTCACGAAAAATCTGTCAAAAAACAAACTGCCTTTGGATTTGTCTTGTTGTTTGTGGCAATGCTGTATAAGAACACTACGTATCCTATTATTAATTTCACCAACAAACACATAAGCATTGATTGAACTCTTAAAACAAAAGCAATCTCAAGTGTGAGGGTTTTGGTCTAGCTGCTTATTCACAATACTTGTTTTCTAAAGAGCCGAATGAGATGCAGTCTATAGTCTTGAAAACTTTAATAAAAGGTCTCATACTACAAACTGCCAAACTTTATAGGCAAAGGAACAGTCACAATAAAACTGAAATCATTAAAAAAAAAAAAAAAAAAAAAATCACCATAGGAACAGAAATGCGTTACGTTCACCTTACAGATTTCTTAGCATCATTATATGAAATGAAACCTCAGGATTTAAAGGGATAATTCGTTCAAAAATGAAAATACTCATTCACTCATCCTCTTCCCATCCTCAATGTATATGACTTTCTTCAGATACACACAAATGGAAGACTTTTAGGGGGGAAAAGTCCATCTCTGTTAGTCTATATAACCCAATTGATTGGCTGAAGCTTGTTTGACGCTTGAAAAACCACACAGCGTTCGTGACAGTGATCCATACAAATCCAGTGGATGAATCGATGTCATCTGAAGCCAAACGGTTGGTGTGTGTAAGAAAAATACTAATAGATTTAACTTTTTTAATTATAAATCAATGCTGTTTTGTCCCCCTCAAGAACGCTCGTACGACAGTAGACTGGAAGCATTGATTTATAATTAAAGTAAAATCTATTAGTGTTTTTCTCATACACCTATCGTTTGGCTTCAGAAGACATCGATTCATCCACTGGGGTCGTAAGGGTCACTGTCATGATCAAGCTTCAGCCATTCAATGGCATTATATGAACTGACAGATATAGATTATTTTCCTAAATATGTGTTTATCTGAAGAAAGTCAGTCTTATACACGTCGAATGGCATGAATGTGAGTAAATGAGAGAATTTGGATTTTTGAGTGAACTATCCCTTTAAGGTGAATGTCTCTCATTGTCACTGTCACTCATCTGGTCATTCTTGAAGCCAGGGTTCCAGTGCTGCATTCAGGAACACTTCATTTACAACTCGCGTATGCTGCGTTTTTTGGGCATCCTATGCCCCTTTATGGCTGTCTGCTCCATCCTCTTTATCTTGTCTCTTCCAAATCTGCAAAAGAAGAAATATGTGAAATAAGGTTGTGTGGTGAAGTCTCAAAAACATTTACAATGATTCAGAATAGAGATCTGCAAGACACATATATATTTAACATTTTTGATTGCAACGACCACAGTATCCATCATCTTATATAATGCTAATATATATGATTTAATAATAATAATAATAATAATAATAATAATAATAATACAAATCCACAAAAGTACTTGAGCACTTCCTCAAACATATTTGAAAAGAGAAACTGTGCGTTCTTCATTAGGGGCTTTCGCAGTTCTAGGAACTCAGTTTTAGGAACTAGTCGTCAAGGTGGTTCCCCGAGAACTTTCAGATTCAGATTGTTTTATTTAGTTATATTGCCATGATTCAAAGCTGTTTTCATAGCAAAAATTATATTACAAAAATACAAATATCATATAAATACAATAAAAACCAAACAAACAAAAACAGAAAGTCATATTATACAAGATTTTTTAAATTAACATGATTAAAAAAAATCCAAAACCTTTTCAGGCATAATCTTACTAAATAAGTCCTTAAGTGAGGGAACTTCATAAAAGAGCAATCTACATGTATTAAGTCCAGGACAATCTAATAAAAATATGTTTAACAGATAGGGGAATCTTACAAAACATGCATAAAGTTGGGTCTTCAACCTTTATCCCCGAGAACTAATATTGTGACTTATTTTGACGGCGCAGAGAACGCCACAGCCTGAGTAAATGTATAGGCTATAATCTGTGTGTACACTGTTTTTAAAAATGTCAGGTGCTGTTGTTTTGCATGCGCTCGGCCAATCAGCGCACACTAACGTCACTGGTAGTTCCTATTGTGCTGGGTTAGACCCTACTCTGAAAATAATTTAGTTTCCCCAAAGGGGAAGAACGTTCCTAGAACTTAAATCGTCCCCAGTTCCTGCGGTGTGAACACGGCAAAATACAGGTACATCCGCCATTGTTCTAGGAACCATGTGAAGGTTCCTCCGGTTTGAAAGCCCCTTTTGACAAGGATGTCAGAGTCAACACAACGGATGAAATCACTTCTGCTGACAATAACCAAGAGTCCATTTTTCATCTATTTTGTTGCTATAACAGGAAAGTGAATGTGAACTGTGAATCATGGGTCTTATTGAACACTGAAAATCAAAAGCAAACCAAAAAAATCTGTCAACAAAACAACTTTGTGTAGCACTTCAATTCGATAGTCCACGTTAGACATTTTACTAACTATAAGTAACTTTCCAACTACATATCAGCTAACTCTCATTAGAGTATTAGTAGACTGTCTGCTTAATATCGGCTAACTCTTTATTTATTGTGATGTTCCCCAACAGACATTATAATGACTAGGGCTGTAATCTCCCAGTCAATTAGTCGATTATTTGGTCGATACGTTCTTGCTCGACCAAAATTCTGATTGGTCGATTTTTTGCCGCGTTCATTTCATCAGGTGGAAAGCACTAATTGCTAATGGGGGTGTTTTCAGAGCACCCCTGTTTCACAGGTAACAGTCTGTCTTCAGAACACCCCCCTTGTTTTCACTTCTTTTGGATTAGCCCGACCCACCGGAGAAGAGAGACAGATTGAAGAAAGTATACTAGAAGTTTTACTGAATATTATTACTTGATCTGGTTTGTTTAATAAACATTTTTTTTATTATAGTGGACGTGCCTTTGGTGTTTAAGAGTAAAAGCTTTAAGTTAATAGTCTATTCGTGTCTCAGCCGCGAAGCTGAGCTCCTATGTTCAGCCTCGCTCTGTGCAAGCTGCAATGAAATGATAGTGTCTTTTGTCATATGTATTATAATAACTGACAGACAGTGTCTGTCAGTTATTATAATACATATGACAAAAACAATTATCTAAATTATGTTGCATATTCCTCAAAAGTTCTTGTGATGATATCACTAGTTGACAACATAGTACTATTTTCGTAAATCATAGGCTCTGATATTGCGCAGGTGCACGTGATGCAACGCTGTCAGAGCCGACAGACTCGTGTGTCAGACTCATTTCAGTGCAAAATAATTAGGTAAAAAACGATTTAATATACTGCAAATAACCTACTAGTTTTTTTATGTTTATTTATAATTCATTTAGGCGGACAACAAGGCTACCAAGTACTGCGCAGCTAATTAATTTAACGGGTTTTTTTCCCTAACGTCATTTTTAGTCGAAAATTTCAGGACTTCAGCCGACCAAGATTTTCTTTGGTTGATTACAGCCCTAATAATGACTATAAGTAACTTTGCAAGTACATGTCAACTTATTCTCCTAATCCAAACCATACTTATCTATAAAGGAGTGATAGATTGGTCGCGGCACTGTGTGCAAAAAAACTTCAGCCTTATGTCTGATGTCGAGTTACACAAAGCAAATCATCTACACAATTATTTAGTTTTCTTATTTAATGACCGACAATTTAGTCGTAATAATAATTTTGGCATAAGGCTTATTAGCGTTAGGCTATAGCCTGAAAGGTCTGATTTACGCACTGTTACAACAGTCTTTTTTTTTTTTTTCCACAATGACATTTGAGTTCATGATTTTAATGTTGTTGTTTTTTGTGGCTGGCTAAAGACTAATGACAGACTGTTGAGCTTTGAATAAAAATGTGTTTGGTTCAGGTTTGAAATTCATTATCTTTTATTATAGGCTATGTAGTCTAATATCATAGTAGGCCTACCCCAAAACCACCCCCACCCCACCCCGTCCCAAATTTCAGCCAATCTCATCTGGTCACCCTATCCTGCAGTGTGTGCATCTGTCCCATTGGTCCATGTTGTGCATGTCAAATAAAATCATTCATAATCAATAAATGTTATTTCTTATGTTTTTTTTTTGTATCATTACTTATTTATCCTTATTAATTTCATAACAATTCTTAACAGTTTCTGAATGTTATTTACATATAAAAACACTTATGTTATTCATGATTAAGGGTCCTATTTAATGGAGTTTAATGGAATTAAGTGAGGCAAAAGTTAGAATGAAGGATAAACTGAAATTCACAGCATTTAAACAACTTCTGCTCACGTATTTGAAGGCTGCTATTGGATCATCGAGGGTAATCATCATATTATGCGACTACACATTACTTTACGGAGAGTTTACGACCTACAAGCTGCGTTCTGCCTTACGAACAAATGGTGCAACCGAATAAAGTACAGAGTTAGTTACAAACTAGCTAGTAGTTACTAAGCCTCTAGTGTGGACTTTACGTTCCAATTTAAGAAAGAACTTACGAACGGCTGGTGCAACCCTACCCTGTTCACTAGTTAGTTTTTTTTAATTTCGCTTGAAGTATATCGGGGCCTTAAAGTGGACTATTTAAATGAAGTGTAATCCAGTTTTCATGTAATATCCACTTGATAAAACCTCACGCTCAGCCGTGTTTTTATCTCCATCAACTTGCGAATGACAAAAGAAAGTAATAAGTAGCAAACCTGTATGTACGCCTCAGAGAGTGTGATCATCTGTGGAAGGATGTCAATCACCTGCAGGTCCTGAAGCTCGTACCACTTCCCTGTGCCCTGTCAAACATTACAAAGCAGACATATTACACAAAACATACCAAAAAGAAAGCTGCTATTGTTTTGAATGGAATAAAGTGTTGGTGACACACTCACATGATGCAGAACATGAATTCTATAGGAACCCTCAGTGGGTTTTCCATCATGAACAACATTGGCCACCAGGTCATAGGTCGTGAACTTCTCAGTAGCCTGCGCTTCTTCTGTGAGGTACTCGCGCAGATCAACGTTCCTGTTGTGCATGAGTGTTTTCACAAGAACATTTCAAAATACATTTACATAGAATATAGACAAGTCTAAAAGAGTGTAATCTAAATATATCCGGAGCCGGCAGCGGTCACATACGTGATGGGGAAGTTGACGATGGTTGGGTTCTTCTCAATGAAGAAGTTGTTCTTTGTGAATCGTTTGATGCAGAAGATGAGGTATGGGGGAAGTTTGGTGAGCTGGAACTTCTTCAGAAAGTTCTCTTTGTAGGTCTTGTACTCCTGTGACAAAAACGTCAAAAGTTTGTTGTATATAATTGGCCGTAAACTAAGTGGCATATTCAATATCAGCCATTTTCTTCACAAAAAACATTGTATTAACAGTCCCATAAACATATTGCAAGCCTTTGCGATATTCATATTGCGATATATACATTTGCAATATTTCGATAATTTCGATATATTGTGCAGCCCCAGTTAACATGAACTAATAATTAACAATAATTCTACAGCATTAATTCATCTTAGTTCATCATGTTTATTTTATCATTTACTAATACAATATTAAAATCAAAATTTGTATTTGTTAACATTAATTAATGCACTGAACTAAAATAAACAAACAAACAAACAGCTGAACGTTAAAAAGGATTAATAAACAAATGTATTGCTCATGGTTAGTTCATGCTAGATAATACATTGCAATAAGGTCTCATTTGTTAACATTAGTTAAAGTGTAACCAAAAAATAATAATAAAGCTAAATACCAAATAAAAAAAATAAAGCTATGTATATTTTATCATTAAAAAAAATGCATCAGGTGATTTATGTCTATTGGTTGTTTTCCCATGAAAATATCATTAAAAACATTTTGAAAAATAGCCAAAAGGCTCTTCTGGTGTTATTTTAGCATTAATAATTATAGTATTTATTAATGTTTTGATTTTTAGTTTGATTTTTAGTAATTTATGTGCTTTTTATCATTTTTATTAGTTTTTTTAATATTTCTATTTAGTTTTTTATTTATTTTTCAGTGTTTGTAATTCTAGCACTTCAACTTAATCGAAAAATGGGGGGAAAAAGGCAACATTTCTATTTTTTATTCATTTCAGCTTTAAGGAAAATGATTTTGGTAACACTTTACTTAAAGCCTTTATATACAATGCATCATAAAGATGAACAACATATTATATATTTTTTTATAAATAATTATAACCAAAGTTAAAAGGCATGGCGATATTTGCAGATTACTTGTTACATCTGAAATTGGTTGTTCGTCGTGTGTTTCAATGCATTATACTGTCTAAAAGTGTAAAAATGAACGGATATATTTTTTAATGTATCATAACTGTGGACACAATAATTCATGAGACCATACAATACATTATAATGCATAATTAATGCATTAAAAATACTTATGCATTATATATAAAGGCTTTATGACAAATAATTATTATAAACAATAAATAATACAAAATCTGAAAGTAAATCCAAACCTTCTCGGTGTTTCCATTGAACTTGCCCAGGATGTTGAAGAGAGGAACCTGAGGAATGATGAGCTGCTCCTTCTCATCTTTGTAGAGCGGTGCGGTGGGCAGGTCAAGGGTCAGGTAGAGGAAGGTGGACTCCGACATCTTCTCCTGGTACTCCTCCTTAAGGAGAAGGGCTTCTTTCTCTTCAGGAGGCTGAGAAAACAAGGACGACAATAAATCATCTAATCTGACATTGCAAATACAGCATTTTTCTGTCCTCTTTCTAAAGACGGATGGGACACCAGCACAAGCGTTATTGTTCAATGTTCACAACAATCCCATCTCATGTATAAATAAATAATAAAGAAATGCCTTCTAAACTGTTTAAAGGGGTGGTATAATGCCATTTTCACAAGATGTAAAATAAGTCTCTGATGTCCTCAGAGTGTGTATGTGAAGTTTTAGCTCAAAATACCCCACAGATATATAGCATGTTAAAATTGTCACTTTTTGAGGGTGAGCAAAAACGCGGTTTTGTGTCTGTTCCTTTAAATGCAAATGAGCTGCTGCTCCCGGCACAGGGGGCGGAGCTTCAACAGCTTGTGTCCTTTTACCTCACACAGACATGCACTGATTATTTCAAAAACTTTTAGCCTTTTATGTTCAAACCGGATTCAGACAATGATGGAGAGACTTGAGAAGAAGTGACAACATGTAGAAGCAACAGGACATTTCTGAATGGTTAGTTGATGAATTTATGTAGCTTATGTGTAGATATTTTCTAGTCATTGATTAGCATATTTTGTCTTGATAATCTATAAATCGTGTTCAGGGGGCGGGGTTTATGTAAATTCTAGGGTTGGTGATGTCACTAACCCGGGAGGAATGTCGTGTAGTCTCTACCAGCCGTTTGTTGTAGTCCTTAAAAAGCAATTTCTTTAAAAGCAAATATCTCCCTTTGCTTTGAACTTTGAGCGTTGTAACTTTGCAGATGTTGTTTATGCTCAAACAGCAACATTACACACTAACTAAAGTAAGTTGAAATCATAATCAACCACCCCTTTAAATGGTTTTAGCAAGCACAAATCAGAAACTGTCCAGCAGAAACCTACCAAGTCTGGATGGGGAAGCTTCTTTGAGAAGATTCGCATGGACCCCTGAAACACCTTGGCGAGTATGGCTGTAGACAGAAGAGAAAAACTATTTCACCTGTACTTATGAAGATTACAACTGAGAAGAAAAACTAGCACAAACACATTCTTATAAAGTCAATCAGAAACACACAAAACAAAACTCACATGATTTCTTCTTTGTCCCACCAAGAGCACCATGCAATGCATTCAGGAACCAGGAGAGAAAGTCAACAGCGTCCCCTAGAGGATAAAGAGCACAACACCGGTTTAAAAAGTGATGACAGACTACTGTTTGAGCATTCTACCACACTAACTTTACACATACAAAGACGGCACACTCATATTACTTATATATAAATGGGAGAAAGTGCAAAGCACAATCTGGTGTAATAAATCCCGCCTTCTAAATAAAAGATCCAATCGCTGATTGATAAAGTCATCGCATCACTGCAGCTCTGCCATTAGAAGCTCTGGTTGTCATTGTTCTGAGACTTAGGACTGCACATGCGCATCTAGCCTCAAAAATAAGCATTTCTAAAGCTATATGAGCATAAGAAACAACATTTACGGGATAGTTTATGTCAGATTTGGTTGCTGATTTAAAATATGTTATTTTATTCTGAGTGTGGCAAGGAGTTTTTGAGAGTTCAGGATTTCCCCATTCATGTTGGACTTGGTCTTGGATGCCTGAATTACCTGGATGCCGGAGGTGTTGCAAATATGTCCGCCAAGTGAACAGACTTTAAGGGACTTAGGTCCTGTCCCAAATGGCACACTTCAAATGCACTTTCGGTCTTGTGGACTTACAACGGCTGCTGCGTGCACGTGTCCGTTAAGTCCACGAGAACGTAGGGTGTCCCATTTGCCATTTTAGGTGTCAGAAGGGTGCTTGCAAGCACTATTTGCGGTCGATACACCCTTGATGTGCACTTTTGCCAAGCCTGCACTCTTGCGAGCTCCACGGCAGACTTCTTCCTGATGCTACTACACTACTTTCTGAATTAAACATGCAACCTAGAACCTAAGATAGCAGCTTAAGAAAAACGTTAACCCAGTGCACTGTATATACAGCACAGTATGCAGTACAGGGCTTGTTATTAACCCGCCAACCCACCAAATGTGGGTGAATTTCAGGCTGAATTTTATTTACTTTACATTTTTCAATTTTCAAGTCTTTTAAAAAGGCATCTGAAATAATAAACTAAGTGCAATGAATGTAATGTTGTCAAAAATATTGTTTTTTCGATACATAACGATACTGAAATATCTGAAACTCTTCCGCATAATACACAGTTATAGCTGTGCATTCTCGCTCTCTCATCTCTCCGACAGCGAGTGACACACAAACCCGCCTCTCCTCACTCACTTGTTTTATTTGCTCTGGATGAATATTGTTGGTGTCATAGGGTTTGAATTTCGCCGTGGGATTGTGCATAATTTTACTCATTCCAGCAGATTTTGTGATAATGGATCCATACGTCAGGTCTTAAAGTGACAACAGCCTATTATACCGGCTACCAAATTATGAGATAATATTAAAAATATCTATATTGCAGTTTTTCCCATGGTATCAATGTCAAAATTGTGGCCAGTGAAAATGCTAAGTGGCTTGTAACTTTAGAAAACCACTCGCCACAGTGGCTGGTGAGCAAAAAAGTTAAAGTCCAGCCCTGATGCAGTGCATTAGTATTCACAAGTGTGTGTCGTGATATACCTTGCTTAGTGATCTGAAAGTTCTTTTTACTGCATAACACCACAGCCTGCAACATTTCATGCGGCGAGACGTGGGCTTTGAAGTTGCGCGGGTTCCACAGCTTGCGCATGAGCTCCCCAAAACGCTGCACCAACAGAAACATGATGTCGCCCGGCGGCCGGCGAATTCCACGATAGTTTTCCTCCTCGAGGAAGTAGTTTCGCAAAGGGGGCACGTTTGACAGCGCCTTAGGAGAAAACAAGTGGTGACATTAAAAAATATTTAAGCCTAAAGGTCCTTACACACTGAAGTCTGAAATTTTCGTATGCGTTTTTTCGTATTCGTTGACAGACGAAAATTTCGGACTCGGTGTGCAAAGACTTTAAGATTTATGTATTTGAATTGCATATAAAATGTCCATCCATTTGGATTACAGACAGTTTTGTCAAACTAATAAACTCAATATGATGCATATTTTACCTGCAAAACCACATTAGCATAATCATTGGCCTTGATATTATTGAGACCCACAATTCCAGGCAAATATGTGGTGCCATCGTAGGCTCTGTACAGCTTTCCCTGCTTATCCAAGCCAGAGATGTGCGGCTTGGTGAATGTGGGTTTCAGCACATACTGAAATAAAGAAATGAATCAGAGATTTAGAACAATCAGTGCAAGACTAACTTGAGAATGATTTGAGACAAACCTTTTATTTTACTGTAATTACACTTTTCAAAAAGATGGTAGAATAAAATCTCAATATTATATTGTCAATAAACTTGATTAAAATTGATTAAAGGAAACCCGTATCTCACTGTAATGTCCTCTAATGAGGAGTCAATGATCTCATAATTGTCTGGCAGGCAGTAGAACTTTAACGTGTGGAGATTCAGGAAAACGTGGTGTGTGAACTGAACGCTGTGGATGTACGCATGGGACTTCTGACCTCGACCTGACGGGAACAAAATAAGCCAAAATATTAGCCTGAACAGTGTTCTTCAAAATTACACAGATCACATAGTCACTTTGATTATTTAGCCCATGCAAGTACTTCCATTTAGAGAAACAGATGTCCTCATTGTATGAAAGCTTGTTTTTGCACTTAATTATTTATTTTTTTATCCGTTGACCATGGATGGATGGAAGCTTGTTTCGGCCACAGAATAAAACTATAATGCCCCGGTTTCACAAACAAGGCTTAAGCTAGTCCCAGACTAAACTGCATGTTTGAGCTGTTTTAACTGAAAGCAACTTGCACTGACGTATCTTAAAATGTCAGTGTCATTGTTTTGTCTTAAAGGAACACGCCGACTTTTTGGGACTTTAGCTTATTCACCGTATCCCCCAGAGTTAGATAAGTCCATACATACCCTTCTCATCTCCGTCTGTGCCGTAACTCTGTCTGACGCACCCACCGCTAGCCTAGCTTAGCACAAAGACTGGAGGTAAACGGCTCCAGCTAGCATACTGCTCCCAATAAGTGACAAAATAACGCCAACATTTTCCTATTTACATGTTGTGATTTGTATAGTCACAGTGTGCACAAATAAGTGTCACATGAGACACAGCCATCTTCTAACCGTATACATACTGGGAACTATATTCGGCGAAGCACTGCTACTTCTGCGGAGTGATTTGCTCGCAGCGCCTGAGAAGCCCCGTGGTGAGGAGCAGAGAGTTCGCTCAGAGTTGGAGTAAATCACTCCGCAGAAGTAGCAGTGCTTCGCCTTCAGAGAATATAGTTCCCAGTATGTATACGGTTAGAAGATGGCTGTGTCTCACGTGACCTTGTTATTTGCACACGCTGTGACTATACAAATCACAACATGTAAATAGGAAAATGTTGGCGTTATTTTGTCACTTATTGGGAGCAGTATGCTAGCTGGAGCCGTTTACCTCCAGTCTTTGTGCTAAGCTAGGCTAGCAGTGGGTGCGTCAGACAGAGTTACGGCACAGACGGAGATGAAAAAGGTATGTATGAACTTATCTAACTCTGGGGGATACGGTGAATAAGCTAAAGTCACAAAAAGTCGGCATGTTCCTTTAAACAAACACCAGTAATGTGTTTTTTTTAGGCACTTTTTTAAAAGCTACTTAAATGTCCTAATTGAACTAAGGCATAATCCTGATTCCTGGCTTAATCTAAACCCTGTCTGTGAAACTAGGCCTAAAGCTAAAGATAATTGCGACTTTCTCACAATTCTGACTTTTTTTCCCTCGCAATTGCACAAGTTGATATCTAAATGAGTTTATATCCTGCAATTATAATAAACATATTCAGAATTGCTGGCTATAAACAGACAATTGCGAGCTAAAAAGTCTATGCCATGGCAGAAATAAGAGTCCATCATCTTCCACTGGTCAACAGATATGAAAAATCATATATTGTAAAAAATGTACCTTGGAAATATTTCCCACAGATCAGACAGGCATAGACGTTAATGTGTGAAAGAGAGATTGAGCAAAGCTTCTCGAAGTCGAAATCCAAAACACTCCTAAAAAACAAAACAAAAGAGCGAGTGTTAAAGCAGAAGAGCAACATTGGGTTACAATAATAAACATCATATAACGTTAGTCATATTAATGAACCTATTGATTGTGTCCAGATATGGACAATGGCGGCTTCTGCGATCTTCAACATGACCACGACCGACTTTCACACGCACTTCTGAAAGTAAACAAACATTAAACATTAAAATCATGTTGTTTACAGTTCCACGTTGATGAAAACCAAACATGCAGGTCTCTATGATGGAGATCTCTCAGACAGACAGAAATACAATACATGACATCAAAGCAGATATTAAACAGATATTATCATCGGTGTTCCTGTGCATTACACCTCTGCACATGTGAGAACATAAACATACGATCTCCTGGAGATAAATCGTTTGATTAGTATGTTTTTGCATGCCTACTATTATTAAACGAATAACAGTAAAGGTATTTTAGCAGCTAACGTTACGTTAAAAACAGACAGAGGCCTCCACATTTAAACCGAAATCAAGCAAATAAACGCTTCAGACATACCTTCTTCTTCGTCTTCATCAACTTCCCTCTCCCGTTTCACGCCTGCGATCATTTTACGTTTAATAACAAATAAATTCAAGTCAACACACTGTTGAATGAACACTCGTCGCACGCATTCAGCGAGCGTTACAAATATCCCGCTTCCACTTCCGCTCTAAAACGGGGTGGCCAAGAGCACATTAACTCGGGGTCGATGCGAAAAACAAACACTGGACACGTCCTGTACTGTACTTTCTCGACTAGCCACTTTCTATTGCATGATGGATTTTACTTTATGAAACAAAAATACGCGCTGCTAGATTTAAAAAAAAAGAGCAATATACAAGCGAAACTGTGGAAAAAACAAACTCGACAGCTAGGAGTGTAGTTTTTATTGGCCAACGTTTTCTTTTTATATCTGCAGTTCTCGGCCCCCGGTGATCGGAGATGCAATGTTTAATAAGCTAAAATGAATTTATTTTGAGAGTAATTTAATAAACAGTGCAGAACCATGGAGGTTATGTGTGATGCAGAGGAGGAGAGTGTTAAATACAAGCCCGGTGGTCGACTGGACATGAGCCACGGGTTCCTGAAGCACATCAGGAGGAATCAGATCGCCAGGTCTCTCTCTCTTACACACAATTACAGTCAGTTGTAGTAGCTAGTTATTGTGTTTTCATTGCACGTTATAGTAGCCTGATTTATCTGAAAACTATAAACATGTAGTTCGAAAGCTTAAAATGACAAGGAATATCTAAATGATTTCTGTTGGACGTTCTTTCATAATATGAATCCAGTCCTAATGGGATTCAATAAGAATCTTCTTGGAATTAAATAGAGGAAAACCTGACCTATGTACAGTATAATATATTATAGCCCCACTGGATTTTATAATATAATAAATACATTGGAGATTATACTATATATTCTTTATCATAACTCCACGTGTATTAGATTGAGATATTGTCTTGCTACTGGAAATTAAAGGGGGAGTTGTATTGAGTTTTAAAAATCCTGAAAGATTTACATTAAATTCCTTTTGCAGTCCTACAGTATGGCAGCTTGTTTCTGTCACAGGGTAAACAATAAAAATAAGATAATTGCATCTTTTATTTTATCTTACAATTCTAACTTTTTCTTGCAATTCCAAGTTTATACCTCATTATTATGAGAAATAAAGTATAAACTCAGAAGTGAGAGTTGCAAGGAATTTTGCAGTTGCAAAAAAAAAAGTCAGAATTGTGAGGTAAAAAGTCACAATTACCCATAATTGCGAGTTAAATACTTAATAGTAATGTCAGAATTGTGAGATATAAACTCGCAATTGCCAATACAGGGCATTTTACTTAAAGGAATAATAATAATAGTCATATTGGAAAGTAGATGAAATTTTCTTGTATGTCTAGTTTTCTTCTGTTAGATTTCTGTAAAAAAAAATTCCATTCGAATGAGCTTAAAGGCCGGCTGATCTTCTGGGCAGTGTCTTCATACCCTTCATTAACATTGAAATATGTGATATATATATATTTTTTATCTTTCTACAGGGATGATTATGACAGGGAGGTAAAACAGGCCCAGGAGAAACAGAGGCGTAGACACACCACCACCCCTCGCCGTCCACGAAGACCCGACCGCCAGGTCTACCATCCACGCCATCAGAGTACGTTACAAAGGCAGAAAGAGTTTCTGTCATTATTATTTAACAATGTAAAGTGTGGTTTTGTTGGAGGATCCAGTGGGGATCAACACAGTGCCAAAATTGCTTCTCATACAAAAGGAAAATTGACAATTTTGGAAAATCAAAACCGCAGAAGTGCTTTCTTTGCATTTTTGCTTATTAACTTAAAACGAAAAATAAATAAAAAACTTGATATAAAAAAACCCATTAATAAATTGAAAAGGTTAGCTCACCCAAAAATGAAAATACACAACTACCACTATCACTATCAAAAATGAAAAAACACAACTACCACTTTCAAGCCACATAAAGGTAGTAAAGACATCATTAAAGTAATCCATGTGACTCATGGTGGTCTAATCTTTTATGAAGCGACTCAAGCACTTTGTTTGTGCAAAAGTTTCGAACAGTGAACGAGCATTGGAGATTAATATTTCGTAAATGAAGGGGTAAATTATGTGTTTTTGCGCAAACAAAGACTCGTATCACTTCATAAAATTGAGGTTAATCCACTGGAGTCACATGGATTACTTTAATGATGTCTTTACTACCTTTATGGGGCTTGAAAGTGGTAGTTGCGTAGCTGTCAATGGAGGGACAGAAAGCTCTCAGATTTCATCAAAAAGATCTTCATTTGTGTTGCGAAGATGAACGAAAGTCTTACGGGTTTGGAATGACATGAAGGAGAACTAACCCTTTAGCAATCTAAATAATAACCAGCTAAATAAGCATTTATAATTGTGAATATAATGGGCCAGGTTGGCAAAATGGCTTTTAAATAATTAAAATTGACAAAATACTTTTTTGTGCTGCTGGGCTGGTGTTTTTGGACACCTGGTTTATTTCAGATGGTTCTGAGCCTGGTGTGAATGCAGAGGACTGGAATGAGAGCAGCTCGGGCACAGAGCAGGAGAACACTGGCACAGAGTTATTCTGGCTCGATTATCAAGCTGACAACGGGCAAATAACATCGCTCATCGTTCACAAGGTTTGCATTGAGATTCTAATGCATCACAGGCTACAAAGAGTTTCAAGCTACTGGATTAGCTTATCCATAAACAATCTGTGTTTATTTTATAAAATACACTGGGGGATTATTCTCTTTATACTGTATTATTGCACAGCTATATATATATATATATATATATATATATATATATATATATATATATATATATATAAAAAGTTGGATATACAGTATATTATATCTAACTTTAGGTTACACTTTATTTTAAGGTGTCATTGTTACAGTGTAATTAGACATTTAAGTACCGAGTAATATTAATGAACTAAATGCACTTACTATAGGCTTAGTATTAGGATTAGGGTTTGGTTCAGGGTTAGTTGCATGTAATTATGCATAATTTATAGTTATTACTATAGTAACTACATGTAACATGTAACAATGACACTGGAAAATAAAGTGTTACCTAACTTTATTTGCGTACATACAGCATACTCACATACATATACTATATAGCAAATCACAACTGCCTGATTTATTATGTCATCACAAAATATTACTATATTATTGCCCAGCTCTTTATATAAAGTTGGATATACAAGTACAAGTATGCCTATCTTTATCTGCATACATACAGTTTACTAGCAGAGAGCGATATGTTTATACGTTGGTTATGGATCACAACTTGTAATTATGTCTTATTATTTTTTAGTTGCGTTTTCTATGAACAGTTCCAATTATACATTTTATGTATTAGCTAAGGGCAATGCAAAATTACAACAACAAAAATTATACCTTAATATATGTTTATTATATAAACATACCACTCTGAAACGTCCTGTGAAATCCATGCTTGTAAAGTCTGTGCATGAAATCAGTTCTGAAGTCTGAATCAGGCTTAAATTGGTTTGAAATTGACGCCATCCTTAATATTTACATCTGAGCAGAAGGTTATGGTAAGAGGAGTGACATTTCCCAAACATGCGGTGCCAATCACAACACACTGGGCCAGCTAACCAATCACTAATGGTACATAAGGAAACATTATGACTGTAATACAGAGTTATGGAAAATATTTAGGAAGGAGGGGCTTCATCGAAACATGAACTAAAACCGATGCATTCGGGCCAGACTGAGGAGAGAGGTGCTGTAATAATGTAAAATACGTGAAAAATAATGTGTTTTGAACAATCAAGCATGAAAACATACTCTAGTACACCCCAAAACCAAAATCAAGACTTTGAAAAAGGGAATAATATGACACTTTTAAAGATTTTATAAACATTAACATCATGATTTTCTGTAAAGCTGCTTTGAAATAGTGAATATTGTGAAAAGCGCTATATATATTTGACTGGTATTAAAGTCTTTTGTTATTGTTAGTTGTTAAAGGGGTGGTTGATTATGATTTCACTTTTCTAACTCTAGTTAGTGTGTAATGTTGCTGTTTGAGCATAAACAACATCTGCAAAGTTACAACGCTCAAAGTTCAAAGCAAAGGGAGATATTTGCTTTTAAAGAAATTGCATTTTAAGGACTACAATAAACGGCTGGTAGAGACTACACCACATTCCTCCCGGGTTAGTGACATCACCAACCCTAATATTTACATAACCCGCCCCCTGAACACAATTTATAGATTATCATGACAGAATATGCTAATCAATGACTAGAAGATAACTACACATAAGCTACATAAATTCATCAACTAACCATTCAGAAATGTCCTGTTGCTTCTACATGTTGTCACTTCTTCTTGAGTCTCTCCATCATTGTCTGACTCCGGTTTGAACATAAAAGGCTAAAAGTTTTGAAATTTCCAGTGCATGTCAGTGTGAGGTAAAATGACACAAGCTGTTGGAAGCTCCGCCCCCTGTGCCGGGAGCAGCAGCTCATTTGCATTTAAAGGGACAGACACAAAAACTATGCGTTTTTTGCTCACCCTCAAAAAGTGACAACTTTAACATGCTATATAAAAATATCTGTGGGGTATTTTGAGCTAAAACTTCACATACACACTCTGGAGACATCAGAGACTTATTTTACATCTTGTGAAAAGGGCATTATACCACCCCTTTAATGTATGTGTTAAAGCAAAAAACAAAGATTTAATATTTTTTTCCAACCAGGAGGACAAGCCAGAAGTTATTGTGGAAAGAGTGGCGGAAAAGAATGTTCTGGACTCGGCCATGAGGGCGGCGCTGTTGGCTCGTGTGGGACTGGAAATGGGCAAGCGGTGTGAGAAATGCTGAGAGGAAGAGAAAAGCATATTTAAATATGAGCGAAGATGACGCTGAGACACTGTTGAGCCAGAATTGAGACTGAACTGCATTTCTGTATGACAGCACCAAGCATGCAGCATTCATAAATATCATGGAGATGCCATGTATCCTAATATGTGAATATGAGTGGACTCTAACCGTAAAGAGAAAAGACACTGTTAAGCATGAACTCTTGTTTGATCTTAAATAATATGTGTTTCAGTAATACACAGAAAATAGGAGCTGAATTGTTCTTTCAACTGGAAATGGGAATCCTTGCGTCACTCCTCACTTCACACTTGGACCAGACGTTGGACAAATGTTTAGCGCTCTGGATCTTGAAGTGTTGACCGTGGCTCTTTTTACACCCGAGGTGACTTTCTTGCACTCGTTTTGTGATCGATTTTATAACCACAAGGTCTACATTGCCTCACTATGTCCAATTAGTCTGTATTTTATCTTATAAGCTTTCAGATAAGAATGTTTAAGATATGATTTAGGCTAAATCAACACGGAAATCAGGTAAAAAATGAAGCCTTACTTCTGCTGTGATGTAGTTCATGTAGATGGTACTGGAAATAGCTGACAAAGTTTAAAGAATGATATTGAGGTCCTCATTCCTCTGATATTTATATCCATACATTTGGATATCTGCCTTTTCCTTTCATGCCCATATGTATTTATATTGAAATATTGATATAAATATAATGTTTTTATCTGTTGGTGCTCATGATGTTCTGCAAACAGAAAGGACCTATATGTTTCTTTTTTTCTTTCTGTCTCTCTTTTTTTTCATCTCTTCATTCATTGTACAGGTAGATTTTTATTTTTGTAATTGTATTCCAACAGTGTACAGTTGTGTTATTGTTTTAGATTGCAGGATGAATTGTTCATTCTGTCATATGGACAGATGATGGCAGTGTGCACTATGTTTACATCATGTGCAAAAATACATGTTTCTTTGGCTGCTTCTGTAGTTTCATTCATTCAGCTTGTCAGCAAAGACTTTATGAATGGTAACTCACCACAGGAAAGCTCTTCAAATGAAATGCGAGGACATTTCTGACTCTATATAGATCACAGGTTTTCGTCTCATAATTATGACAGTGGGAATGCAGCATATATATATATATATATATATGTGCAATTTCCCACAAAAAATCATCCTGGCAGGGTGTTTCACCTTCTTTTTAATAGCATTATATATTTATTTTTTTTATCAAAAAAGCTATGTTGTGTAATCTTAAAGGGATAGTTCACCCAAAAATGAAAAGTCTGTCATTATTTACTCACCCTTGTGTCGTTCACAACCCGTAAGGCTTTCGTTCATCTTCTGAACACAAATGAAGATATTTTTAATGAAATCTGACCGATTTCTGTCCCTCCATTTGACAGCTACGCAACTACCACTTTGACGCTTCAAAAAGTTCATAAAGAGACCGTAAAACTAATCCAAATGAATTGAGCGGTTTAGTCAAACTTTTCTGAAGAGACTTGATCGCTTTATATGATGAACAGATTGAATTTGGGCTTCTATTCACATATAAACATTCATCAACTCACACACCAGTTTGGTCAACGGAAGCTCAAACGCGTTCGCTTGACGTGCGAGAACCAATGGGGTTAATTCTCGTGTTACAGATCACGTTTGAGCTTCTGTTTATGCTCGCTGATCAATATTTAATTGTGAACAATAGCCTAAATTCAATTTTGTTCATCATTTAAAGTGATCAAGTCTCTTCAGAAAATTGGATTAGTTTACCATCTCTTTATGAACTTTTTGAAGTGTTAAAGTGGTAGTTGCGTAGCTGTCAATGGCGGGACAGAAATCAGTCAGATTTCATTAAAAAGATCTTCATTTGTGTTCTGAAGATGAACGAAAGTCTTACAGGTTTGGAACGACATGAGGGCGAGTAATTAATCTTTTCATTTTTGGGTGAACTAACCCTTTAAAAGGTGTCAGTAATCTCAGGGAGTGGCAGCCCTGGTTAGCCTGTGGGCTGCTTATAGCAAGCCTGTACTAACTTGGATTTCAGTTGCAGTGTTATCTCAGGTATGTACATTTTGGCAATTTGACAAATACCTTCAATGAGACTCGTCGGATTTTAGAGCTGGATGGATCTATTTTAGATATAAATACCAAGTAGCAAATGCACTTATTCAAAGCCATAATTTTATATGGTTAGAAAGCTGTACTTTGAACAGTACTTTGAATTTGTCAGTAATGCTACTTTAAATGTTAAAAAACACAAGTATCTAATCAGAATTTGTGCACAATGCACATATTACATAAGAGTACTCCAAAGGGGGGGGGGCCATTTCCACAGGCTTTAGAGGCCCTTCGAGGCAGTGAGTGTATGACACTGGATCAAACCCCCCTCCATATAGTGAGTGAGTGCGCTTGCCCCTCGTGTGAGAGAAGACAAATGTTCACATTCCCATGCATCCATGCTCCGCCCACATCACGACCTCACCCGTCACACCGCATCCTGATTGGATGCTCAGGGACCAAAGACATTTGGGGAGTCTAGCACATGCACACCCCTGCACGTGCATGTCTCCATGTTGCAATTTTACAGTATTTTAATTGTAAAAGTGATGCTTCCCATTCCTTTACCATATTTTAAACCATAAGTACTATATTTTTTGCAATTCAAGCATTACATAAGTCATTTTTGTTTTTATTTTATAAACAAAACTTGGTGTAGACACGGTGTAAGACATCTCCGTGTTAATATGATGTTGTCATTTGATGTTATCTTTATGTGGTTTCATAGAGAATAAGACTAAAACATCAATCTAGACTGGTGGCCTCATTGAACATGTGAAATTTAAAATGCCTTGGCCTTTCCACATGTCCTTCCATTTCTATTTCTCTCTCTTCTGGACATAATCCAGTAGCGCGTATTTAAGTATTTACTTCTTGGCTCTGATGACATCCTGACCTGCGTCTCATGTTCTTCTCACAGGATAACTCACGTTAGTCAAAAGATAAATGTAGGCTTTTAACGAACTACACCATACACTTCAACGTCATCATTAAGCTTCCAACAACTCTTCCAGTCTTTATTTTATAACATTTTCCTTAAAGTTTGGGTTAGAATAGTTTGTAAGAGCGTGATTAAAAACACAATGAGGCTGTGAAAGCGACTGGTGAGTGAGTTTATCTGTTCGGTGCGATGATGTTTAATGTCCCCTACATACACTTTTGACCCATTTAGCCACTTGTTAGCAACCTCAATTTTATATCATAGAATAAAACGTGAAAATTTCTTGAGCTTGTGTTCACCACAGACCTTATTTCAAGCATTTAACCAAAAACCCATAAAAAAAAACCCATTGACAATGGAAGCGGAAGTGCTAAAATGCTAATTCGTTTAGAGGTTTTGGCCTGTAGCCACTCTATTCCAAACAAAACTAGAACGAAAAAGCTGCCTTGATGTTAGAGATCTTATTATAAAAGGGCTCTGGTAAACTCTTGTAAACGCATCGCTGTGCTTCAGAAGGCCTTTACAAACCCCCCAGAGCCGTGTGGATTACTTTTATCATGGATGGATGCACCTTTTTGGGCTTCAAAATCTATTCCTCTATTCACTGCCATTATAAAGCTTGGAAGAGCCAGAACATTTTCTTTTTTAAATAACTCCGATTGTATTCGTCTTAAAAAGAAAGTCATTTACACCTAGAAAGGCTTGAGGGTGAGAAATTTCATTTTTGGGTGAACTATCCCTTTTAAAAAAAATCGGATTGAAGTATTTACATGCTTATTTTTTTCCTGTTTTGATTATTTCAGGTCTACCCCCTTTTAATGCAAATTGAGCTCATTTGGATCAAGCATAAGTGTTTACATGAAGACTTTTCAGTCCGATTGAGCCTTCAAACAGTTCTGGCTCCTCTACTGTCCCGTGGCGTTAGGCTCTCTGATAACTGGATGATGCAATAATGGGCAGTGTGTGCAACCTCCAAATGGAGCTGCGATTGTGAAGGTCAGATTCGTCAGAAGGTATTTCCATTCCCAAAGTTCGAAGTTGTTACTGAAACATAATGTGAAATGATGCACAAAACAACTGGTTTCCCATGTTTGGCTGTGTTGTTTTATTGAATCATTTCATAACTGGGCACGTGGTAGGTATGGCCTAACACGCTGCGTGAGTTTATTATTTAACCTTTAATTGAGCTGACACTTATTTTTAGTAGAATGATGTAAGATACTGTTTCACACCAGTCAGCTCATATCAGTACTGTACATGCCATTCATATTATGCAAGATAAAAATATAAGCAAGTGAAACACACTGATGGTGTTCCCTGACCCTTGGCAAATGAAACGAAACATGTCCAGTGATTGATATTGGAATTTGGAAAGTAAGCATGTTAGACGTAACTTGATCACACATGCGATTGGTGCTTGGTACAGTGTAACTGTAGAACTGTGTTACTGAAGAGCAGAATATGAATATGATTCTCTGGTAGCTGTTTCTGTGCATGCAACTATCAAAAGCACTAATGCAACTGTTGATTCACCATTGAGCACTTAAAGCAAACACTAAACAATGCTGTTAAAGTCCTCCTGTGGTGAAAATCAAGCTTTTAATGTTGTTTATATGTCTATGTGGTGTTTTTAATATGCTTTAAGACAAACCATATGTAAATTCATAAGTCGACACCATTGCTGAGTATTTTCTCCTTAAAACTGCAGTGAACCAAAGACAGTCTCAAAAACACGCTTTGAAATCGCTGGTGTTTCTGACGTCACAAACTACCTTGCAACCAATCAGATCAACTTGTGATCGTCAACGAGTGGATCTCTGAGCTGCTGTGAGTGAGTGGAGGCGGGGCTCATTTGCATATTCATAGAACCGCGTACTAAATCAGGCAAGGGTGTCGAGTTACATTCAAGATATTTCAAGGCATGAAGAATTTTTTTTTTTTCAAGGAAAAACATTTAAATATGTAATTTTGGTGATCAAAGATGAGTTTTAAGGGATAAAATTACTTTATAATTATACTTCATTTGAAACAACCTTTTCCAAAACGTAATAACAGTTCTAAAAATATATGTATAAAAACGCGTTATTCATAGCTGTAAACTAAAAAGGTGTATTTTTCATTGATAGAGAAATACTGTATTTATCTACAGTAATAATCTATATCATACAGCAGGACCAGTGATAGATAATATTCGATGTGCTAAGACAGCACAGATCAGCTGACTGCTCCTACTCATAAAGATGAACCCTATTAAGTTATGACCACTCAGGGAAACCACAGAGAGATCGGTAGCCAGTTGTGAATTACAAGGGGATTTGGGGGGTGAAACCGTATGTTGCTGAAATGGTTCACTTGTAGAATGGGAGAAACTGCAATGCACAATATGGCAACTCTCATAAAAGAAGCCAATTGGTAAAGTCATCGTATCACTGCAGCTGCTGTTTAAAAGTGCCCATTGAAACAGTTAAGGCCCTAATATACTTCAAACGAAATTGAACGATGAATGGGTGTGACGCCATTTTGAATAAAATCTGGCAAAAACAGGTGTTTTAGTGGTTCAAATTACATAATCTGAGATTATAGTCTTTGGGTACGTTCACACGACAACGATGTACTGAAAGCAGAAAAGTTTTTCCTTTGCATTTTTAACGTACAGGCAACAACGGGAAAAACATTAAGAACGCTGCATTCTGCTGCCAGGCCAGTAGTCGGCAGTGTCACTTTGTGAAGAAACTACACATTTATAGACTGAACACGTGCATGACGTCACCGTTTTCACTAATTCACGTTGTTGTAGCTTACACGGAGATGATGACGGTGTCGTTTTCAAAAACTTTGAAACCCATTTTTAGGCCCCCAAAACTCTGTTGTGTAAATGAACGGGACAAAAACACAAAAAGGTTTGAGTTTTTAGTTGAAAACGGTGTCGTTAAACAGAGCGCTGTGGCGATGACATATTCTTGTAGGTCGACAGTAGCATCAACCTATAGTTCACTTGACAAAAGGTGAATGGGATTTTTCCATTGGCTTTTGGACAGTAATCGTCACGAATGTCACAAAACTGCCCCAGAAATGAAATGTTAAACGTAAGGCTATGAACGAACTACAACACCCGTAAGCTTTTCTTTATTTAAAAACACTTCTCCTGAAAATTCCTTGAGATAGAATAGTTTGCGGGAGCACAATTATACACACAATAAGGGTGTGAAAGCAACTAGTGAGTAGAGGAGTTTATCTGTTCGGTGTGATGTTTAATATCCCGACCACCTCTGGAGTCCCATTTAGATGCTTGTTAGCATCCTCGTTTTTCATGACAAGTAAAAGAGAGAAGAAATCACAAGAGGGTACTGATGAATTTTATGTTATATAATAAAATATCCTGTTCTTGTTTAAACCACATACCTTATTTCAGGTATTTATCAAAAAACCCAGTGACTTCAGGACAATGGAAATGGAAGTGCTAAAATGCAACTCGTTTCTGGGTTTGGCCTACCCTGGTAATCCAGAGTTCTCGCAAGAGCACAAGTTGAATTTGCTCAGCGAGTTTACTCTGGCGTCGAGTAATGATGCTCATTAAATATGCCCTTGTATCCGAGCTGCACCAATCACATCGGGTTATCTGATATAGGCGGGCCAGAGGCGAGCTAAAGATGACGACAGCGCTGTGACGTCGAAGTCATTAGTAAACATTGCAAGATGGCTATGAATGAACACCAGCTGTTTGAAATGGCTTTGGCCGCTACAATGAACGAGTTAGACTTGGCTTTTTATCTAAAAGAGGAACAGAAGACGGCGCTCAAATCGTTCCTTTGCAAGAAGTGCGTTTTTGCTGTTTCGCCGTCCGGACACGGCAAGAGTCTAATCTTCCAGTTAGCTCCACTGGTAGCTAAGCGTATGGGGCTTGTTGTGATTGGTCGTAGTGTTATCCATTTGCGTGCAGTGAGATTTTCAAATGCATGCTTGGTGCCGCCCCTCGAGCTGGCCGATTTTCATTAGTCGACGCCAGACCATTAATCTTTCAGATTTAGGTCTGGATTTCCAGGTTAGGTCTGGCCTACAAAAACACATCATCCTTGCAGCACATCGTCTTATCAAACATGAACCATTCAAATAACACAATGAATCTTCCAGCATCACCTCAGGAAATATTTTACCATAGTAAAACTTGGAACCATAATTTGTTTCCACCTGCTGGTTTAAGTCAGTTCACTGTCTCTTGATAAACTACACATTTGAGTTTGAATGCTGATATAACGCAGTACAATCATTAACTTATGGCCATCTTAAATGTTTCAATAAAGTACCTACTTTTGTATTATATGAATATAATTCAAACCTAATTTCTAATTTTCTATTTTTCATATTTCTATAAACAGAAAGAAAAAGACACAACAACATCATAATAGAAAACATTTTATTGTTAAAAATAAATTAAAACTGGAAGGTAGGTAGAGAAATATATATATATATATAGAGAGAGAGAGAGAGAGAGAGAGAGAAAGAGAGAGAGAGTATGCATGTAAACATGGCTAGTTTCTCTGTACAACACCAGCCAAAATTGCTATCCCTCTGTTCAAGAAAAGACGAGAGTGTGAAAGAAGAAATACAATTAGCATCTTACAGTGCATTAGAGTATTGGCCAAAAGAAGTGGCACTGCAGCAAACACTTTCCTTCTGGCTGGTCCCCAAAGTTTTTCTGTAAGACACTTGGGAACCACAGAGCACTAGGGAAGAGACCAAGAACAGCAACATACAGCATAACAGTTGACCTCCAGAGTACAATATGACAGCACAAATAAATAATACACATTAGCCGTGTTTCCACTGTCGTAGTAGTGCATGCCGGGCCCAGTCGCGTCTCCACTGTCACTTCCGGGGCTTGATCGGCCTTGTTCAATCACTTTCATGTCTGAATGCCTTCTGTTTGTGATCCGATGTGGATTCTGATCACCGTATAAGGTAGAAATATGTATACGCGATGCAAAAGACTATGCGCACTATTACCATAGTAAATATGAACGCTTGAAGAAATCAGAGAAATCATAAAGGCTATCACAATCATGTTTGTATTTTATCTGTCGGTAGTCTACGTCTCGTCTCTTTATACCGGACTAACATAAAATAAAGCAACTTTTTTTTCCGGAGCTTCCTCTGTTTCTCTGACTGAAAATAACTAGCCTACTGGGAGAGAGTGCTAAAGCTCCTCAGGTCGTATTTATGGTGGCATATATGTAGAAATTATCATTCTTTCTAAATGTGATGTAAATATGTCCTGTAACTACCAAATAAACAGAAACAGACGCGACTGAATAAGTGTGTCCTCTTTCTTTTGTGAAATAAACCTAACAGTAAACCACTTTATTTCTGTGTGACTAATGTGCAATTTTGACTCAAATTAATTCATTATGATCAATGTATCACTTTTTATTGTAAACCTGTGGTAAAACATGATTCTTGGGTTTTAAATATTCAAGTAAACAACAAAAATGCCAGCAAACGCTCGCTTTTATCATGTTTGTTTTGCGATCATGCCGTTTCCAGTGATTTCTTTCTGATTAGTTTTCTGATAAAACTTCCATTTGTTGGTGAAATGATGTGTTAGTGTGACGTTGATCCAGAGAGGCGTGTTAGGGGCAGGTTTAGTGAAGCGCTGTGGAGCTTCTGGCCCGACAGTGTAAAGTAACGCAGCAGATTTTGGGCTCGTTGCTCCAGACCCGAGGCTATTAGCCCCGCCCGGCCCGTTTGAAGCCCTGGCTCGCACTGGCCCGACTGTGGAAACGCGGCTATTGTTTAAAAGTACTAAAAATGGTTGGGAATGCTTATAATACAGTGGTGATAGTGGTGCATAAAATCAAAAGCCATAGTTAATACTGGCCACCCAGTTTACAATTCTTACATTTAAAATGAACACATTAATCTGTGTAGTACACTTCCTTTATCCTAATGCTGATGAACAAGTGCAATGGTTGATGATGATGCAATATGATGGGAAAATGAAAGAAAAAGATGGACCAGCAGGACTTGTACCAGAATAAGACTTCTCCCCATAAGCCATGCGGGCTTCTCTGTAGAATACACCAGCAGGCCTAGAGAGGAAAAACCTTAACAAAAGGTTTAGTAGTGCAGCTTTTTGGGCACTTCCCAAGAGAAAGAGTCACGGCCAAAGTGGCCGTAAGCAGCAGTCTTCTGATATATTGGCTTCTTCAGCTCCAGCTCCCTAAAACACATTGGCCATGGATTATTGACTCATCAAAATGAAACTGTGTGCAGTTAAAAAGATGATCATGTAGCAAATACTTCAAGTGTGCGTTTGTACACCCAGCCAGCCAGAGAGGAGATGAAGCGGTCACTTACCGTTACACGCACTAGTCACCCTGAAGAAGGAAACCGCAGCATGAAATAGAGAGCAAGTCTAATAGCAAACACTAAGCTAAGCACTCGAACCTTTCCACTTTAGTGAACCATGAATCCAGAGAGGAAACATGATGGCTCTGTTCCACACTAGAGAGTTTTCTAACCACAAGTGGCTGATTTGAAACGCTCTTCATGCTCACTAATGTGTGTCACACAAGTAGAGATATAAAGTGCATGAGAGACTCGAATGCTCACGGTCAATTGAGTGCAACGGTCAGATCCCGGAGATTAATTTTCTCTAGAAATGCACCGATATGAAAATTTTGGCCGATACCAATCACCGATAAGTAAGGGTTAATGCCCGACGAGGTGTCCATTGTCAGGTATTAATGGACGATGGCGAGGCGTGAACCGTCCGACGCGCTGCCTTCGCCGAAGTCCATTAATACCTGACAATGGACACCTCGAAGGGCATTAACCCGCTTATACCATGGTCACTTGCCAAATAACACATTTATTTAGCAACCGGAGATATTTATAGTCCGCTCAGCTCGTAGAACCCTTCAGTTTACTGCCTGTTGCTATGGTTACTCACAGCTGATGTAGCCAGCGCATTTATTTATTAATTTCGAATGGTAAACAGTCAGTTTCACCAGAACTCCTTTACTAGGTGTCCTCTATCACTTTTTAATGGACACCCTGCAGCCAATCAGAATCGAGTATTCACCCAGACCATGGTATAATTCTTTATATTTGAAAGCCGATAACCGATATATTGGCCGATAAATCTAAATTCAAGTCATTTAATTTTTGAGAGCCTGATTACAAAAACAAAAGTCTCACCCTTAAAAGCCATGACCCAAGCACACTATTATAATGTTCTCATTATAATTTTATATAACCTATATGAGACAGACTTGTGTTGCACTGAACTGTATTTAACTTTTTTGAAGTGATTCCAATCATATTTCAAGCAATTCAAAACCAAAGTGTCTCAGCTGAAGGAAATAATCCATTATTTATTGGCTTTAATATATCGGCTAAATTGTTTTATTGGGCCATATATAAAAAATAAAATGTATATTTATTGTAAAAATGAACATATATTGACGATACCGATATGGTGGCCGATATATCGTGCATCCTAATTTTCTCCAAAGAGGAATTGATTTTTAATGATGACTTATAAACCATTACAGAATACAGACAGACCTACTGTGAGCCCTGAAGTTAGTAATATGCTTTCGATCAAGCCATCTGTTTGCATTATTTCAAGTTATTTTTTGAAATAATTGTTTAACAGTGGAATTTGTGTTGAAAAACTACATTACCCATGATGCTGTACGGAAAATTTTACCAATCAGAGAGTCGCGCTGAGCGAATCACACCAAAAGAGCTTAGCAGGGAACATGAAGCTCTGCAAATTACGTAATCAAGTTGGCTTTGCTATTCTCGCAAAACACTTAAATATTGGTATATATAACTTGCATTTAACTTTAAAAAATTCACTTTATTGCTGGTTGGCTTGGTTAATGACTTATAATGCTTTAACAAAGACTTTTTAAAAATCTCTATGGGAAAAATGAATGGAAAAAATACGTCCGGAACCAACGGCACTGAAAAAGTGGACAGGCACTAATGCACTTTATTCCAAACAAGTTTGACTTTAGCATGTTGCTAAGCTAACAACTCAATATTCACAAAGTACACGCAAATTTTGGGTAAAAATGTGAATTCTGTAATTAGATTAAGTTCATTAAGGTATTGTCTTATCTATGACTAAAATAAGAAACAATACTAATTTTTCTACGTACGTATGTACTGACTGCTTTAAAAGAGCACTGCTTTGCAGTAGTGTGTGTGTGTGTGTAACAATCATGTTGTAACAATTCCAGTAATTTCATTTTTATTTTACATTATTACTTTTCAATTTCTGAATGTCTCTTTTAATACTTGATGCTGTATTTGTTAGATACAAACATCATGCACTGTTTGGGGTCAGTAAGACCAATTTCTTGCTTTTCATTCTATTATTGACTCTTTATGTACTGAATCTTGAATAATTGCATTGAAAATATTTTAACGAGTTTGCTAAGAGTTATTATAATCTGTCTGATGGAATTGAGGGATGCAAAGACCCAAAAAAGGTGAAGCACAGACAGAAGCAAAAGAAAAAGGAAAGATTTACACCCAAACCTGTTAAGCTGAAAGATAAAGACATATAAAAGCGAGTGAGAGGTGTGTAAAGACAGCAGCTGTTACCTCACAATGACTCCTGGACGAAGATCAAAGTTTTTCTTGACTATTTTCAGCAGCTCCTGCTCACTCTTTTGGGATGTGCCATAGTGGAAGATGGAAATGGAAAGAGGATGGGCCACTCCAATAGCATAAGCAACCTGTATCATAGTGAAGGAAATTTCAAACATATTGATGAACTTGATCTTTTAAATCTGCTAGCTTAAAACTCATTATTTTTCTATTGCTTTTAATGTTCCTTGATGATTATTTTTGTATTTGACTTCTGTTAGTATTTTGATTTTCTTGCTGTTTAGTTTGAAAATTGTCTCTGATTTTATTTTTGTGATATTAGTTTTCTACTGCTTTTGCTTGTATTTATTTTATCCGATGTTGTAAAGCACATTGGTCAGCTTCTGCTGTTGTAATGGTGCTATAAATAAACCTAACTTAAACTTACACCTTGTCCTAACCAGACGCGATGCGATAAGATTCCAACGACAAATAATTTGTCTGTCCAATCAAAACCCTCAGCCAATCAGAACAGCGTGTGGGCGGAGTCTCACGGCACTAGAGAGTAATCTTGACGGCACTCGCAAGAAATTGTATAAGTAGCTACATAATCAAATTCACAAATATTACACCATTTAAACATTATTATAAATACACAGGTTACTGAGTTACTAATACAATCTTTGTCAAAGAATACACTTCTTTGTTCACAGTTTAAACGTTCTTGTTTCCATTTGTTTAATTTCAAGATCTGAGGTGAATTATCCATTGTTGCTTTTACAGCTACAAAGCTGGAGCACTAAATGATATTTAAAGTCACATTTCACGCTTTTAACATTAAATAAAGCACATAAACAGTACCTGAGGTTATCACTGCCACACTTTGTGATTATAGTTCCAGCGCGACGTCGCAGAAAAATAGAAACCGTTTCTAAAATAGAATCGTCGCGGCCGGTTAGGACAAACACTCTGATTAACATGGAAAAGATGCCTTTTATCGCGCGTCGCGTGTAGTTAGGACACAGTGTTAAACTTGATCAACTTCAAAGAATTATACTTGCTCAGCAGAACACAACATATCTGGGCGACTGACCTGCACAAGAACACGCCTGCACAGTTTGGCCTTCACTAGAGATTTGGCCACCCAGCGGGCAGCGTACGCAGCAGAACGGTCCACTTTAGTGTAATCCTTTCCTGAGAAAGCTCCTCCACCATGGGCTCCCCAACCTCCATAGGTATCCACAATGATCTTACGACCAGTCAGGCCGGCGTCACCCTACATGAGTGGAGTAGCGTTTATATTAGTGTGAAGAAAAAATAAATAACACCTTGCTACTCATTCATGTAAGTATTATAACTTTATTGAAGATTTACAAAACTGGTCACTACCTGAGGGCCTCCAATGACGAAGCGGCCACTGGGCTGCAAGTGGTAGATGGTGTCATCATCCAGATAGACGGAGGGGACCACGACTTTGATGACTTTATCTTTGAGCGCATCACGCATCTCATCTAGACAGATGTCTTCATCGTGCTGCACTGAGACTACAATAGTGTGGACCCGCACCGGCAGCATGGCACCACGATCCTGTCTGTACTGCACAGTAACCTGTTCAGAGTCATGATGCACTGTCAGGACACACACTCTACACAAGTACATGCACTTCTAGCTATGTTGTTCGAAAAAAGAAGAAAAGAAAAAACATTTGTGTTCAAAAAACACATTTCGTGTTCTGAAATGCAATACACAGCATTGCTGGTCACCAGAATAAGGTATGTTTTGCATGCTGGGAACAGAACGGGAAGCGTGAGTGTTAGTGAACCAGCTACGCCAGCTCAGTTCTGCTTGAGAACAGCTAGACCAGCACTATACCAGCTCTAACCATCATAAACCAGCCTGGACTAACATGGAAATCATGCTGGATTTTTCAGCAGATTAGAATGCAAGAGTCGGATTCTGGAAGCAAAAACTCATCTTTTTTGGGGGGGGAATTGATTTTTAATGATTAATAATGATTATTATAAAGCGTTATAATGATTATACACATTACAGACAGAACTAATGTGTGCTATGAGGTTGTTAACTGATGGTATATGCTTTAGTTGTCTGTTTGCAATATTTCAAATTATTTTAAAAATAATCATGTTAACATCTGAATTTGTGATGAAAAATGACATTACCAATGATGCTGTGTATGTGTATATATATATATATATATATATATATATATATATTAGTGCTGTCAAATCGATTAATCGCGATTAATCACAACTAACATAAAAGTTAATGTTTATATGTGTGTATATCATTATATTTATATATATATATATTTATATATATATATATATATACACAGTATATATTTACATAGTGTATATATACAGTATATATATATATGCACTATATATATATTTGTGTATATATATATACATTGTATATATACACACAAATATATACACAATATATTGTGTATATATTTACATATACATATATATCATATACACAAACTTTTATGTTATAAGCGATTTTTTATATAAATATAAACTAAAAACATATAGTTTCTATAGATAAAATCAACAACTTAAAAAGAATTGTTTTATATTTCTCCAACATTTTTAATTTGATTATGCAATTCACAATGCTTAAAAAAGGGATTTTAGTCCTTTCCCTCACTGAAGCCGTTAAGTGTCTTTTTGTCCGATTTCTTTTTTTGCTTCAAAACAAATATTTAGAATGTTACGATTCACATCATTGCTGGTTAGTTTGACTAATGGCGTATAACGTTTTAACAAAGACCCAGCAGACCTGAGTCTTGGAGTCGGGCCGGAGCCAGGGCAGGGTGCCGTTGCGCCTCAGTTCTGCCATCTTGGCATTTAGTTTGTGGGCGAGCACAATAGTGAGTGGCATACATTCCTCTGTCTCATCAGTGGCATAACCGAACATTAGACCCTGAAAGAATAACAGGAAATATTAATATTGAAATAAATTTAATTAAAAGAGTTTCTTTGCCATTTTTGGACTCACCTGGTCGCCGGCTCCAACGTCCTCTTCGTCACGGTCTAAGTGAACTCCCTGGGCGATGTCTGGAGACTGCTGCTCCAGGGCCACCAGGACATTACAGGTCTTGTAATCAAAGCCTACGGGTTCAGGACAGAGAATATGGATCTGTTTCAGTTGCTCCGATGACATTTTTTTTAGTTTGTTTGTTACCTTTCAGAAGTACACTACCATTCAAAGGTTTGAGGTCAGTAGGATTATTTGAATAATTAAATTTAAATGAAAACCATTTTTTTTAAGTTAAACTAAAACCATTCATTCAAGTTAAATGGACACCATTGATTCTAGTTGGTTGTACATGGTTGGTTCTATTGGGTTTTACTTGTTTCAATCACTGTCCATGAGAATCATGTTCAGCCAAAAATATTTTTTTTTTTGAGTGAATGATTTCTGAAGGATCATGTGACAATGAATACTGGAGTAACGATGCTGAAAATTCAGTGTTGATCACAGGAATACATTACATTTTAAAATATATTCACATCGAAACCAGTTATTGTAAATTATAATAATATTTCACTATATTACTGTATTTTTGATCAAATAAATGCAGCCTACAAAACATTTTAAACATCTTACCGACCCCACTCTTTTGAATGCTAGTGTAAACGCTGCAGTATCTATAATAAAATGTAGGATCATCAAACAAACCCTTGGCTGAGTCGTCGTAGCCGATGTGTTTTATGGTGTCACGGACCACCTTTTGATAGTCTACAACAGCACGAGACGTCACCTCTCCTGCCAGCAAAATCATTCCAGTCTTGGCTACAGTTTCTAGAAGAAAAACAATGAAAAGGGGCCATGAAACATTATTATTCAGACCTTTGGGGAAGACCGAAAAACACATGCAAAACTCGAGAAAGTCAACGTACCACAAGCCACTTTTGCATCTGGGTCTTGCTTCAGGTGAGCGTCCAAAACCGCATCACTTATCTGGTCACATATCTTATCTGTACAATGCAATAATAACAATAATTAGTGTTCTATGTGTTTGTCAAAATCCACACTAAGCTTATCTATTTTCCTAAAGAAGTTATTCTTGTGTACATGCATTTGAAATTGTATTTGTTTCTGTAAAAGCACCTCTGTGTGACACGTATGATAGATGCAGCATACAGTAAGTGTTTTACATTTCTTTATACACATACTGTAAGAAAAACTAGTACACTTTATTTTAAGGTGTTCGTGTTACTGTGTAATTATATTGTGTAATAATGAACTACATGTACTTACTTTAGGGTTAATTTCGGAATTAATTTGGAATTTTAATTTAAAATTATGCTGATGTACTGCAGGTGTTTAGGAAAGTGATTTAGTGTTTTATAGTCGCTGTTTAACCCCTCTATTGTCTGTTAGTGACAGTAGTTAACAATAATATCTTGTAGGGACGATTGAAACGCGGGAGGATGAAACACTGAGATTTCCTCGAAAACCAGGGACAAGTTGTATTTATTGTTTCATTTGCCATTGTAATGATAATACGGCAGGTGTATTAGTACTGCAACACACCCTTAAGTGTGCATTAGCAGAGTTTTTTAGTTTAAGGGCAAAACAGGTTTAAATGTACTTGTCCCGACCGCGCCTCCTGCCAGTTTAACCTGGTCATATTCTGTTCATAGATTCATATACTGTTCCAAGACTTGTGTTTCTTTTAATGCAAATTAATTTCCAATTACGCAACACGTTATCTCTTTAATGATCATCAATTGTCCAATCTTTAATCTTCAATAAATGTAATTTATCGTCTTCTGGTTGACCTCGTTTTCTTAATAATAACAGGCTATTCAACTAGCAAACACTCAATATGACTCAAGGAAGAAATGTAAGAAAATGAATTGTAAACGGATTTGTCTGTCTTCGTCAAAATAGCCTATTAGAAAGATTACCAAATGCACATAGGCTTATCGCCTATTGTTTATTGGGCGACAGAACAAAAATGGTTCATATGAACCTTTAAATTAAAATAAATTACAAAATATGTTTGTAACAATGTACATAAGTTACTTGTCAGGTATTGTTCACAAAAACAAGCATTAGATGAATAGTTGCCGTTTAAACTGTTATGTTTCATCCGTCCCACCCCTGTGTTGCAAAGCACAACTCCCGTTCAAAGTCAAATTTTACTTAAATCATTCTATATTTGTACCAAATAACACATGATACTAAGAGAACACATATGCGAGCTGTTGATCACAAAAAAAATAAACAATCTATCTGTAGCCTTATCTTAGAAAATGACATTTATCTGAAAAGTGTTTCAACTGTCCCGGCTCTCCCCTATCTCTTATGACAAGCACAATAAAAGCAAACTATAGTTTTCAAGTTATAAAAGTGATTGAAAAAGAAGTATTGCATCTGTTGTCGTTATGGTTCACATCTGAAGAGCTAGTTGGCTATTTGAAGAATAAAAGAGGGTTTTCAGTGTGTAATACAACTTCAATTTCTACTTATTTTTATTGTTTTATTATTATTTTACCAAATCTCTCTAATTAGTTTAGATCCAATAATATTTTACATAATCCAAGATCTTCCGTGTTCAATGGCATTTTCTACTGAATGTTCAACTATCACATCTGAAACTATAAGAAATAAAAATGTGTCCATTAAATAAAAACAAAATGCACTTACCTAAGAAAGTACTGGGTAATATAAGGTAACTACATGGGTTAGAGTTAAGTTTAGGGATAGGTTCAGGGTTAGTAGTTATCACCCAGTTATTGTTATTATTACTATAATAAGTGCATAGTATGTACATGGGGAACAGGACTGGAAAATAGTGGCTAACACTTTATTTTAAGGTGTCGTTGTTACAGTGTAATTGCTGAGTATTATAAGCAACTACATGTACTTACTAGAGTTAGGGTAGGATTAGGGTTTGGTTGAGAGTTAGTTGCATGTAATTATGCATAATTTACTGTTATTACTATTAACTGTAAATAAAGTGTTACCCAATATTATAACGAACAAACCCATTTCTGAAACAAACTAAACTAAAATGTAAAGTATCTGAAAATAACCTTTATGGTACTTTTTTGTTATTTTGGAGATACCCGTCTTCGATCACTTTCATTGCAGATGAAAGAACCGAGTTGATAAAACCATATGGATCAGATATGGATAATAACGCAGAGTGGGCGGAGTCTGCGCGGAGAACGCATGTCTGATCCCACGTGTCGCGAGGCTGTGTCTCGATACAATACCTGGAGAGCTGCCTACTTCATCGTTAGAGAGAGAGAGAGAGAGAGAGAGAGAGAGAGAGAGAGAGAGAGAGAGAGTGTGTGTGTGTGTGAGAGAGAGAATGCTGTCTAGGATGGCAGCTCACTACTTTTTGAGACACAGCCATGGAAACAAAAGTACAATCGCGTTTCCAAGTCTATCAGACCGACATTAATTTATTCTGAGCATTGATGAATTATATGTACGTTTGCAATGCAAATAAAAGCACATACAGTTATGTAGCTAGAAACAAAATCGAATGAAATAATACGGAAAATAGAACCGCACGTTATTACAGTGAACATGCAGAACAGGTGCTGCCATGTTATGTAATAGCGGAGTTGAATACTGTAACATCACTCAATGTTAAGTTTGGATATTTTACCTGGATGCCCTTCTCCAACGGACTCCGATGTAAACAAGAAGCAGTCCTCCTCAATGAGAGAGTTATGGAACCCGTTAATTTCTCCGTTGCCGTTCATCGTTTTTAGTTTCTCTTTTGTTGTAGGCTACTTTACTCAATCGTTTGGAAAGCGCAGGAAATCTGTCACCCCTCTGAGGAACGCGGGAGTATTTATGGAACGGCCCGTCTCGCGTCATCAGGGGCCCGCGCTCTCTCGTCCTCTCGGGTGACTGGACGAAACCATGTTGCGCGGAGGGGGTGTAGCTCAAAATTCTGTGGGGCAGTATGGCTATATGTCAAGAATGATGTAAACTTGCATGAGATTGCACCCGCAGCGAAGTCCACAAATACACTCTTGCGCAACGTGCTCTCATAACAAACATTTGAAAACATTAAGGTACGTATTTACACAGAACCATACACCAAATAATACTACACTAACAAAAACTTACCGTGATAAAACCACTTATTTTCTTGATATGTAGCCTATCATACATTTAAGGACACGAAGACGTACATGAAGTGTGATCAGTGTAATCTATGAAGTAAGTAAATATCATATCATGAATATTAAAACTTGCCACTCTAAAAATGCTGGGTTGTTTCAAGCCATGTTTGGGTCAAATATTGACAAAAACCAACGGTTGGGTTTGTCCATATTTGACCCAAACATGGGTTGATGCATTTTTTTAGTGTAAGAACCTGGTAAGAACTCACACTTGCGCAACTTTTATTTTTAGCAATGAAGACTTAAAATATAATTAACCATTAGGATACTTGTTATGGTTTTATACACATTTACTGTAATACAGTGATATGCTTCTACATTAACAAATTATAGGGTACCATGTTTTGGACACGCACCATGAAAATCTTACTTTTTTGAAGGACACTGGAGTATCATGTAGCCTAAACAACAGGTACAAACTTACACAACTCTTAGTGATAACAAAGACTTAAAAACAGCATTAACCATTAGGCCTACTTGTTAAGGTTTTACACACATAGTAATAAACTTAGACTACTACTTTAACAAAATGTGCAAATTACCATGATTATGACATGTACTTTAGGAGTATCATATAAACAACATGGTATATGATTATGAAATCCAGGTTACCTCACGATCTTGTGCAACCTGTGGACAAGCATCATTAAAATATATAGGCTATATTATATTATAATGGACTAATTGGCCACTGCAATAACACAAAAGAACCAGAATGACCATGAAAAACATTCATACAATAATGCATATAATTTATCTCATTCTTATTTGATGTTTCTTGGAGTATCATGTAAATGTCATTATATCAATATGAACTCAATGTGAACAGTCTTGCGCAACTTACTGTGAAAACAATGAACACTTAAAAACATGATAAACCATAATGTTGGCTTCAGAGGAAACCAAAATACAATTACAAGAGATAAAATGGATGCCCTGGAGATTTTTCATGCTTTATATGCTGTTCTGATTTGATTTGAAGAAAGGTGAATTGTATGTCTGCTTCTCACTTGAGCATTGCTTCTTTCATCAATATTGCCATGGGGAAAAACTGTGTTGTCGATTTCTACCAATTATGTCTGTGAAAGGACACGTAACTGAAGCAAAGTTCCTTGATATTGATCTGAACTGAACATCCCCTCATATAAATGAGCTTCATAACCACCATGTGACGTCATCAGTTCTGTACTTTTGTACCTTGAAGGAATTGTTCATCTAAAAAGTCAAAAATTGACAAATGTCCTATTTCTTAAATTTCTATTTCAAATAAATGCTGTTCTTTTGAACTTTGTATTCATCAAAAAAATCCTGAAAATCCTGTTTCATGGTTTTTCAACATTGATAATGATCAGATAATATCTGTTTCTTGAGCAGCAAATCATCATATTAGACTGATTTCTGAAGGATCATGTGACACTGAAGACTGGAGTAATGATGCTGAAAATTCAGCTTTGATCACAGGAATAAATTACATTTTACAATATATTCACAGAAAACAGTCATTTTAAATTGTAATAATATTTAACAATATTACTGTTTTTACTGTAAACTGTATTTTACTGTAAATGCAGCCTTGGTGAGCATCAGTAACACTTTATTTCGATGGCCCACTTTAGACATTCTAACTATAAGTAATTTTGCAAAATTTTATACTAAATGTAAAAAAAATTGGATTTTTTTTTTTTTGGCGTTTTTCGCGTACAGACGACAATGTTGTCCACGAAAACAATTAAAAATGCTGCATTCTGCTGCCTGACCAGTAGATGGCGATGACATTTTGTAAAGAAACACTAGACTCCTATAGACTAAACATGTAACACGCATGCTCATCACTAATTCACGTTTTTGTAGTTTAAACGGAGACGATAACGGTATCGTTTTCAAAAGTTTGCGTTTTCAGCCCCCAAAACGCTGTTGTCGTGTAAATGAACGGCCAAAACGCTGAAAAGTTTCCATTTTCCAGAAAATGGTGTCATGTAAACGGTCCCTAAGTAGACTGTCTGCTTAAAGGCACAATATGTAACTTTTTTGCTTTAAAAATAGCAAAAATCACTATATCTATGTTATATATTTTTTTTAGTTGTGTACTTACATTATCCCGACTGTTTCCAACAACTTTCAAACCAGGAGAAATTTGTAATTTAATTCGAGAAAAAGTCCCATTTCTTTATTTCCGTTTTGTCGCCGTCAATGCCGTCATATCCGCGTTGTCCCTGGTTTCTGCTCGTGCTGCCATGGCAACCAGAGCTATGAACCAGAGCCCTCTGATAGTAACCAAAGCGACAGACGTAGACCACTGTGTAGTTCGCAATGTCTGTTTGCACGCTGTTGTTGTTTCGTTCAAACATTATGGACCATGACAAGCATACTTTGGATAAAAAAGGAGAACTAAAACAAGAATCAATATCAGCGCGGTGTTTTCGAGATGCCGAGAGCTCCCATAGACAGTATATAAACGAGAGCTCCACGTCCGAGACTTCGACCGCTCCTGCATGTACTTTATTAAACAGGTGAGCACATTTACATAAAACTAATCAATGTTATATAGTTCAACAATGATAAAATGTTAGAATATGATCTGTATGTTATTCTAATGTTGATCTAGCTTAACGTTACTGCTAGTCTCATACAGACAAACTAACACATGCATTTCAACACATTCAAATGCAGTTTAGTGTGCTAGTGTAATGTTAGACCAAGTGAAACAGCGCTGCGTTACCTCACAAGTTTAATTTGTCTAATAAACTGACCTGTGAGTAATTCTGCACTCGCGTGTAGTTCGGTAGAATGAAATGTCCATATTCCTTTTATATCCGCGGGACTCGCGTCGTGTGTGGAGCTGATAGCTGTCTCTTAGCAATCCCGAACTGCTTCATATCACAGTCATGATAAAAGCATCGATGTATTTACTCATCCATAAACATTATTAGATCGGTCGGCTTGACGTTGACGACAAGATCCATAATTCTTAGCAAATGTTGCGTCATCAAACTACGCCTTTGTTATTGTAAGAGGTTAGCGACCCCTAGTGGCGAAAAAAAATCCATACTGTACGTTTAATATCTGCATGTATGTAATATAAAACTTTATTATGATGCTCCCCAACACACATTCTACTGACTATAAGAAACTTTAATTACAACTACATGTCAGCTTATTTCGACTAACCCAAACAGCTACTACCTAACAGTCTAATAATACTCAGAGTGAGTTGACATGTAGTTGCAAATAATGTAACCCTAACACCTAACAGTCTACTAATACTCCAATGAGAGTTAGTTGACATGTCGTTGCAAAGTTGCTCATATAGTTAGTAGAATGACTAAAGTCTTTGTATAACAAACATTAAAAAAAAAGTTAATGTTGAACGGTTGAACTAACAGTAAGTTTGGCCACAGCTCTCAAAGGAAGGTTGTGACACCCCGGGTGCGTTTCAAAGGGCAATGTCATTAATTGTTATATAATCCAAACAATATATTACTGTTTAGTGGGTCAAAATACAAGTTATTAGCCTGATATAATCACCTTAGAGATTAAACATGGAAGCAATTAAAGCCTGCAGAATTTCATTCAAAACTACAATGATGAACTTCACTACATAACTTTGCACTTTAAATGTATTATTATTATTATAGTAGTAGTATTTATCATTGCGGAAATGAGAAAGAGCATTCCAGTAGGCTTTATTCTTTAAGTGAAACATAATTTTTTGATTTTGAAAGATCTTGTAATTCCCCCAGGTCAGTGATTTGCGAATAGATGTCCTCATTCTAGACTGAGACTGATTGTCATATATTGCCTTTTTACTAGGACAGCATGACAATTCTCTCTGTATCATCTATATTCATACATTCTCCCTCCGCAATCCACCAATTCTTCTCATGTTATTCTGCATGTAAAGACACGAAACGGATATTTTATCTTGAAAACTGTTGTGTCATATTAGAGCAGCAATTCTGATTCAGATGCAATCTTAATAAATTGACAGTGACTCAGGTGTTTTATTATGACGCATAAAAAGAAAGATTTCCAAGCCAGGCGACGCGTGTGTCCTTGACGCGGTCAGGATGAGACAGCAGTTTTTAGGCACAAATCTCCGGCACAATGGCACAGCTAAACACCACTCCTCTCAATCCAGACAAGTATTGCATCAGAAATGGGCAATGCTGGCATGCAAACACTGTAGCCTACTGTATATACAAACGCTTTACCGCATTACCGTTCTCATGATCAGGCTGTTTTTCTTATCAATCTCCATGTGAAATATCATTACATAACACCAGGGGAAGTTTTCTTTAGTTATGTTATATGAGGTAAACCCTGTTGTTCAACACTGATGATTGACAGTTTGAATTCACTCAAAGACAAGTCCTGCCTTGTGTCTCTGATAATGCGGTTTCATTCACAACGTGTTTGTACTATCTTTACTATTGTTATGCATCCGACAGTTGCAGTCCTAAACAAATAACATTCTGAAAAAAAAACATATTGCATAATGTGTAATTCAGGGCACATTAAAATGTATTATTGCAGCAGTAATCTGTGTGATATGCATGTTATCAGTCCGGTGCTGTTCATTTTTGATCGAAAATTTTTACAAATAGTATTTATCTATTTATAGATTATGTATTTTTATAGATATATGTCTATTTATAAGTATGTATTTATTTATTTTTTCCTTTATCTGAATGGCACGAAACTTGGTAAAGGTTTTGGCACTTGCTGTGTGAACACACACAAATCATGGACTTGAAAAGGTTAAATGGTCCTGAAAAGTGTACACTTGTATAGACCTTATGTAGCCCCGCCCCTTTTCAGCGCTGCGCTCGTTGTCTTTTGACTTCCGGTCTGTATTATCACAGGGATTCTGCGTGTTTATTAATGAACGGCTCGTTTTAAAATCTTCCCGGTCTACTGACATCTGTTAAGACATCTGCTTTAAACATTACAGTCCTCATGATAACTTTCGTTAACTTTACATTAAGTAAATCCACTTCAAAAGCTAATTACTCCTGGACAGCAATACCATAGAAATATACAGAGCGACCGCAAAAACGGAAGTTAAAAGACAATATTCTAAAGATGGCGGCGCCCTCGTTTCTCTGACGCATAAGGTCTATAGGACGTATAAAAAAATTGCGCATTGGAAATGAATGGGAGACGCATTTTATCTTGTGGAAACGTTTGGTACACTGAAAAAAATGATTCATTGACTTAGTTGAATTTGCTAAAAAAAATTATGTTAATTGGTTCCACATAATTAATTTTAGCTACATTTAAACAAATGCATTACGTTGAACTAGTTCAACGTAATGCATTTGTTCAAATGTAGCTAAAATCAATTGTGTGGAACCACTTACGATAAAAACATTTAGTAAATTCAATGAATTTACTGAAATCATTGAATTTACTAAAAAAAATTATCGCAAGTGGTTCCACACAATTGATTTTGATTCATTTAAACAAATGCATTAAGCTGAACTTAGTTCAACGTAATGCATTTGTTTAAATGTAGCTAAAATCAATTATGTGGATCCAATTAACATAATTTTTTTTAGTAAATTCAACTAGTCAATGAATCATTTTTTTCAGTGTACTGCGCCCAAACAAATTCTTACTGAAAGCTAATTTATTGAAATATCAACCTCTAATTTGGAATACAACTTGTTTAGATTTATGGCTTTGATTTTTTTTCACAGTTTTAGAGTAAAACGTGTTTTGAAAAAGATATATATGTTTCATATAAAACTTGAAAATGGTATTTTTGTGTATTTTTCATGAATAAATGTTTTTTCACTTAAGAAATAAATCACCCAGGTTTCATCTTTAATAAGAGACAAATCTTGAATTTTTTGGAGCACAGACTGAAGTTTGAAGACAGTTTAAGGTGGTAATTTCATTGTCAGGTCCATGCTCAAAAAGTGAATAAATTAATTATTACTACTGCATAAATATAATTTATTACCATAAAATACCCTAAAAATACAAAATATTAAATAAAAAATATTATCAAACTAAAAATATAGTGCAAATTAGTTTTTTGACCGACACACGAACAGTACCAGAGGGTTAAAGAGTGGGAAATGTATAAAACTATGCACCATTGTTTATCATTTGGCAATTTATATAAAATTCATATATTCACAGTAGTGGCGAAAAGTGATGTCCGGTGGGGATATTTGTTATTATTCACCCTACAAGTTTGAATAAACCATCAAAATCTTAAAATACTATTTCAATAAAAGGTGAGTATAACTTCCTGAGCCGGACATCACTTTTGGCCACTACTGTATATATACATGTATGTAAAAAACAAAAACAAAAAAAACATTGTGCAAACAATTAATTTACAGTAATACGGTATTTAAATGTTAATCATTCAGATATTCGACCATGACGTGATACATCTTACTCCACTCTTTAAAAAAAATCATCTTATTTATATATCATGAAGGCCTATATGATTTCTTCTGTGGCCAGTTGCATAAACTGCCCAGACTAGTCTTAAAAGTTAGTCGTCTAAATATTTTCTTCAAGACTGCTCATAACTTTTAAGTCAGTTACATAAGAACTAGTTTGACAAACTAGAAGTTAACAAAGGGGCAATCAGTCTCACTTTTCCAATTCAGATTATACCGATCTACCTTTTTTTAAGACGAATGTAGTTCTTAACATGGTGTCTAACAAGTTTATGCAATTGTCCCCTGATTTCAGCCAGACAGCTCAATCTGAGGATTAAATGGTTTTGTGTTGCAGAGGTGCGTGACTGAAAGGTCACAGGTTTGAATTCCTGAAGAAAGCCTCTTATCCTCAGGCTGACGCAGGGAGACTGTACTTACTGAACTCTGAGTAGTTTTGGGTAAAAGCTTCTGCTACGTTCCTGAATTCAGTGACTCCAGAAGTGACTCACTGTTGGCCTTTCTGAGAAGAAAACCAGATCTTTGGTAACACCTCTATATAGTTATGCAAGCTTCTTTCTACTTGAATGTGGAAAGACTAGAATTTCAAGTCAATCAAATCAGAATACAGTGGTATATCTCTGATCTAGTTTGAGTAATTGCTAAACATATTAATTAATTGAAAACTTCTCCCATTATAGATAACACTTGGGAGGTTTGGAACAACATGAGGTTGGGTAAATACTTCAAATTTTAACATTTCATAATTATCAACTAGGGGTGTCGCAATATACCGGTATTGACGATAATCGTGATATTCAAAGCATGAAATATCGACATTGTGTTAATTTAGAGCAATACAATATACCGGTATTGGCGATATTGGCGTTTTCTAGACGCAGCGCTCGTCCGCGCCCAGCTAGATTGAAACACTCTGTCCACACCCAAAAAAAGTAAGCTCGCCAGTATTAACAACAGAGTTCGTCGGCTTCAAAGAAAACAGCACCTTAGAGGTGGTCGCACACCGGACGAGAAGCGCAGCGCCACGTCTTTAAAATTCGAACACATTCTGTATGAGTGTACACACACCGGACGAGAAGCACAGCGCGGTTCTATTCGCCGTCTGTCCGCGGCGCCCAGCAACGGCTCAGGACCTTGTTGAAAATCCTGCCGCGACACAGAGCGCAGAAAAAAAGTGTTCAGATCACAGACTCAGCAACTATTGTATTTAATTGTACAGTATAATCATAACATAGTACAGACATTATCTCAATTCCATAATGTCCTTAAACATAATGATATTGCTCGCCATAAACTGAGAAAGTGCGTGTCCGGTGTGCGATACCTCGAGTTGTCATAGACGCGACGCGGCTATTATTTTACTAGTCATCATGGAATGGGAAACGTGACATTAACCTGTTAACAGGGGGTTTCTGTGTTCATATATTTAATAAAGGGTGATTATTAAAATTAAGAACCCCATTTTCTTTACTCATCTTATTAGGGCCCGAGCACCGATGGTGAGAGGACCCTATTGTTTTTGCTCCGTTTATTATTATTAGTGGTGCTTGCTGAAAGCAAGGCATCACTATTGTTATTGCTCATACTTATTATTAGTGGTGCTTGCTGAAAGCAAGGCATCACTATTGTTCTCTTGCATACTTATTATTATTATTCTTCTTATTATTCTGGACAAAGTTTGGCGCGTAACTCGCCCCGCACCGTTTGTCTCAGACCCCTGAGTGAGGTGTCAAATCGACCGGCTCATTGAGGAGAGGTGTGGTATGACTTTTCTAAGCGATCGGGTGTACGATGTTCGCACAGCGGACGAAAAAGCGGCCAAAAAAGTCCCATTGACTTTACATTGGGAGTTCTAAAAATATTTGAATCCCAACCGACGTTTTCACACACACACCACTCCAAAGGGCCTGACACCCCTGCGTCTCTCCCTCTCTCTCTCCCTCAGAGGATTTATATTATCAAGCAGCCAATAAGTAATGGCCTAAAATCTTCATAGCCACACCCTAGCAACCAGTTACAGCACCCTAGCAACCACTAAGAGCTCCCTAGCAACCACCCTAAAACAAAAAAAAAATATTTTTTAATTTTTTTTTTTTTTTTAAAGCAATTTTACTCTCATGGCATTGCGATATCGCTCCATGCTTGAGCCTATTCGGCCATAGGCACGAGGCCGCAGGCCGAGTGCCGTACTGAAGGCACTCGTTATTAAAGATTTTAAGAACTCTATAAAAACTCCATAGCAACCATATTTGACAACTACCAACCACCTAGTAACACCATAGCAACTAATAAAAATACCTTAGCAACCACCCTGAACACCCTAGTAACGTCTAGAAATGCTCTAGTAACCACCAAAAAACTCTAGCAACCACCCAGAACACCCTAGCAACTGCCTAGCAACCACCCAGAACACCTAGCAACTGCCTAGGAACCACCCAGAACACCCTAGCAACTGCCTAGCAACGCCCTAGCATCCACCCAGAATACCATAGCAACTGCCTAGCAACACCATAGCAACCACCCAGAACACCCTAGCAACCACCAAGAATACCCTAGCAACTGCCTAGCAACCACCCAGAACACCTTAGCAACTGCCTAGCAACACCATAGCAACCACCCAGAACACCCTAGCAACCACCTGGCAACAGCATCTTGCTAAAAACATGCTAGCAACATGCTAATCATGCTAGCATCATGCTAGCAACATGCTAATCAAGCTAGCATCATGCTAATCAAGCCAGCATCATGCTAGTAGCATGCTAATCAAGCTAGTATCATGCTAGCAACATGCTAATCATGCTAGCAACATGCTAATCAAGCTAGCGTCATGCTAGCAACATGCTAATCATGCTAGCATCATGCTACCAACATGCTAATCATGTTAGCATCTAGCTAAAAACATGCTAGCAACATGCTAATCATGCTAGCATCATGCTATCAACATGCTAATCAAGCTAGCATCATGCTAACAACATGCTAATCAAGCTAGCAAAATGCTAGCAGCATGCTAATCATGTTAACATATACCTAAAAACATGCTAGCAAAATGCTAATCATGCTAGCATCATGCTAGCATCATGCTAATCATGCTAGCATCATGCTATCAACATGCTAATCATGTTAGCATATACCTAAAAACATGCTAGCAAAATGCTAATCATGCTAGCATCTTGTTAAAATCATGCTAGTAACATGCTAATCATGCTAGCACCATGCTACCGACATGCTAATCAAGCTAGCATCATGCTAGCAACATGCTTATCAAGCTAGCATCATGCTAACAACATGCTAATCAAGCTAGCATAATGTTAGCAAAGTGCTAATCATGTTAGCATATACCTAAAAACATGCTAGCAAAATGCTAATCATGCTAGCATCTTGTTAAAATCATGCTAGTAACATGCTAATCATGCTAGCACCATGCTACCGACATGCTAATCAAGCTAGCATCATGCTAGCAACATGCTTATCAAGCTAGCATCATGCTAACAACATGCTAATCAAGCTAGCATAATGTTAGCAAAGTGCTAATCATGTTAGCATCTAGCTAAAACATGCTAGCAAAATGCTAATCATGCTAGCATCCTGTTAAAATCATGCTAGCAACATGCTAATCATGCTAGCACCATGCTACCAACATGCTTATCATGCTAGCATCATGCTAACAACATGCTAATCATGCTAGCATCATTCTAACGACATGTTAATTATAGTAAATCATGCTGGAATGTGGTAAATCATAGTAAATCATCTTAGAAACATGGTAAATCTTGGTAAATGATGCTAAAATGTGGTATATTATGGTATCACAACATGTCAATTGTGTTAGCATCTGCCCAGTGGCGAATTTTGCCACTGCAAGCACCACTTCACATTTTCTTCAGGAAATGTACATTCTAGTTTTTCTTCTTCTTATTATTATTCTTCCACACAAAAGTTTGTGTTAGCATCTGCCCAGTGGCGAATTTTGCCACTGCAAGCACCACTTCACATTTTCTTCAGGAAATGTACATTCTAGTTTTTCTTCTTCTTATTATTATTCTTCCACACAAAAGTTTGGCGCGAAACTCGCCCCGCACCGTTTGTCACAGACCCCTGAGTGAGGCGTCAAATCGAGCGGCTCATTGAGGAGAGGTGTGCTATGACTTTTCTAAGCGATCGGGTGTACGATGTTCGCACAGCGGACGAAAAAGCGGCTAAAAAAGTCCCATTGACTTTACATTGGGAGTTCTAAAAATATTTGAATCCCAACCGACGTTTTCACACACACACCACTCCAAAGGGCCTGACACCCCTGCGTCTCTCCCTCTCTCTCTCCCTCAGAGGATTTATATTATCAAGCAGCCAATAAGTTATGGCCCAAAATCTTCATAGCCACACCCTAGCAACCAGTTTCAGCACCCTAGCAACCACTAAGAGCTCCCTAGCAACCACCCTAAACCAAAAAAAAACATTTTTTTATTTTTTAAATATTTTTTAAAGCAATTTTACTCTCGTGGCCTTGCGATATCGCTCCATGCTTGTGCCTATTCGGCCATAGGCACGAGGCCGCAGGCCGAGTGCCGTACAGAAGGCACTCGTTATTAAAGATTTTAAGAACTCTATAAAAACTCCATAGTAACCATATTTGACAACTACCAACCACCTAGTAACACCATAGCAACTAACAAAAACACCTTAGCAACCACCCTGAACACCCTAGCAACGTCTAGAAATGCTCTAGTAACCACAAAAAACTCTAGCAAGCACCCAGAACACCATAGCAACTGCCTAGCAACCACCTAGAACACCTAGCAACTGCCTAGCAACCACCCAGAACACCTAGCAACCAACCAGAACACCCTAGCAACTGCCTAGCAATGCCCTAGTATCCACCCAAAATACCATAGCAACTGCCTAGCAACACCATAGCAACCACCCAGAACACCCTAGCAACCACCTAGCAACGCCCTAGCAACCACCAAGAATACCCTAGCAACTGCCTAGCAACCACCCAGAACACCTTAGCAACTGCCTAGCAACACCATAGCAACCACCCAGAACACCCTAGCAACCACCTGGCAACAGCATCTTGCTAAAAACATGCTGGCAACATGCTAATCAAGCTAGCATCATGCTAGCAACATGCTAATCAAACTAGCATCATGTTAGCAACATGCTAATCATGCTAGCAACATGCTAATCAAGCTAGCATCATGCTAGCAACATGCTAATCATGCTAGCATTATGCTACCAACATGCTAATAAAGCTAACATCATGCTAACAACATGCTAATCAAGCTAGCATAATGCTTGCATCATGCTAATCAAGCTAGCATCATGCTAGCAACATGCTAATCATGCTAGCATTATGCTAGCAACATGCTAATCAAGCTAGCATCATGCTAGCAACATGCTAATCATGCTAGCAAAATGCTAATCAAGCTAGCATCATGCTAGCAACATGCTAATCATGCTAGCATAATGCTAGCATCATGCTAATCAAGCTAGCAACATGCTAATCATGCTAGCATTATGCTAGCAACATGCTAATCAAGCTAGCATTATGCTAGCAACATGCTGATCAAGCTAGCATCATGCTAGATACATGCTAATCATACTAGCATTATGCTAGCAACATGCTAATCAAGCTAGTATAATGTTAGTAAAATGCTAATCATGTTAGCATCTAGCTAAATACATGCTAGCAAAATGCTAATCATGCTAGCATCTTGTTAAAAGCATGCTAGCAACATGCTAATCATGCTAGCATCATCCAACCAACATGCTAATCATGCTAACAACATGCTAATCATGCTAGCATCATTCTAACAACATGTTAATCATAGTAAATCATGCTGGAATGTTGTAAATCGTAGTAAATCATCTTAGAATCATGGTAAATCGTGGTAAATAATGCTAAAGCGTGGTATATCATGGTATCACAACATGGTAATTGTGTTAGCATCTGCCCAGTGGCGAATTTTGCCACTGCAAGCACCACTTCACATTTTCTTCAGGAAATGTACATTCTAGTTCTTCTTCTTCTTCTTCTTCTTCTCCAAAGTGAATCGCTTTTTAGAGGGCCTAAACATGCTCGAAAACTCATGAAACTTTGCACACGCTTCAGAAGTGGTGAAAATTTACGTGTGATATGGTTTTCAAAATTGGGGGGGGCAAATTCGGTAAATTATTGCCCCCACATTTTGCCCCGGCTCTACGTTTCATGCACAGGTATGAAATTTGGTACATACATGTAATGACCCAATACCTACAAAAAAGTCTCTTGGAGCATAGCCCTAAACACAACAGGAAGTGAGCTATTTTGAACTTCCTCCTGGATTTTGGGCATTTTTCAAAATTTCCTGATGTTGTACTTTAACGAACTCCTCCTACAGATTTGATCTGATCCTCTTCAAATTTGGTGAGTGTAATCTTAAGGCCTTTGCGACGTTAAATTGCGAAGATCTAGAGTTTTCGTCGAAGGGTGTGCCCTCGGCGGCCTGACAAATGTTCACCCAATTTCGGCCTTTTGGTGATATATGCATGATCAGATAAGTTCAATATTAATGTTGCTTGCAGTTCCGATGTTGCTAGGCAACCACAGACAGCCTGCAGTAACTTAGGCATACAATTTCCAATCTTCCCCAAACTTCACATGTTTGATAAGAGTCCTGTCCTGTCTCTTGGAGCATAGCCCTAAACACAACAGGAAGTGAGCTATTTTGAACTTCCTGTCAGATTTTGTGCAGTTTTTGCCATTTACTGATGTTGTACTTTAACAAACTCCTCCTACAGTTTTGATCTGATCCTCTTCAAATTTGGTGAGTGTAATCTTAAGGCCTTTCCTAAAGGCGCCGGGTGACGGTGGCAGGGGTGCGAGGGCCCTTTTCATCGCTGCTTGCAGCTTTAATTTTTGTATTTGTATTTGCACTTGATTTTTTTATTCAAATCTACTATCTGCATGACTTTATTGGCGCTAGTGCAACAACAGGTTTAAGAGCTTTTCAGTTCTTCAGGAAACCTTAAGACAGTGTTTGGCTTCAGTTTGAAACCAGATAAACTTGACATGCTTGTCTTCCTTCACAAAAATTTGCAATAGATTGAGTACGCAAGAAGTAAAAATGCATGTGCCTTGTGTTTATCAGTATCCTTATGTTTGTTGGGTAAAAAAGAAAAACTATATAAACAAAGTAAAAATGAATTTGACCGATAACTACCCCCCCCCATAGATTCTATAAATATCGCAATATATCGATATCGTGAATTCTTTTGGCCACAATAACCGTGGTGTGAAAAATCTAACATCGTGACAGCCCTATTATCAACCTTTTGGGTGAATTTCACCACTGATGGCTGATGCAACACGTACAGAGTTGGAATAACAATTAAAAATGCATTTTGCTTTATGAAAACGATATTTCTGAATGTTCTCTGAACTTTAAAAAAGGAAAAAATGTTAGTTTTTTTGGTCATGCAAACATTAAGGGAATGCTCCATTTTATCATTTTGCTAAATTTGAATGTTCTCTGAACGTTCTGAAACTTAGTAACATTTTAAAAATGTTAAACAAACGTCCAACTGGAACATGTCAGAAAAACGTTCCATGAACAATGTATGAATATTATATTTGTGCTAACATTTTGAGGAGGTGGGAAGACCAGGGCCTCATTTATAAAACATGCGAACGCACAGCTTTGAACTGATTTGAATCCACGCCAACATATTATATATTTATTATTACATATTATATTATTACATATTCATATTTATAAAAACAGTCTTTGCTGTAAAAGCAGAGTCTAAGCAGACATGCACACTTTTCCTTGTGGCAGAGAGTCAAAGTACAGCAGGCATTTGGAAATCTAAGCAATTCTTGACACTCACAAGTAGCCTAAAGCATTTGGACATGACTGGTGCTCTCTTATGTGTTAATGACACTAATTAGGAGGCGTTTCTGAAACCATTCAGCTGAGCATAATTTCAAGATAATTTGCAATAATTTATAAATTTCACGTCTAGCAGAGAGGCGTAACTTTTGAACGTTAGTGTTGGTTACAGATTTCCTAAATGAAATAGTAAGTAATAAAATATTCCACTTTCAAAAGGATTTATTTTCATTTTGACAGCAATGTTTGACAGTGGTCTAAGGCAAGACACCATTACACAACAACAACCAAGAACAACGGTTCACAAGCCTATAAGTCGATACATTCTGCTCAATACAAGTCCAAAAAAAGTGTTTATTTATAATCAATGTGAATATAAAGCAAACAGCAATGAGTGAGTGGCATTTGCTTCAATGAACAATAAAGATGCAGAACTGTAAAACAAAGTTCTAAATGCATATTCTCAATATAATCATAAATCACCGTCTTTATAATGATTTAAACAAGCTGACCAGCAGAATCTGCCATGGATAAGAAAATAAATATAATCTTAAATAAAGTTTCTTCTCTGTTTTGGCACTGATTGTCATCTGTTCTACATACTGTATATATACCCACATCTCATCTAATAATCATAATCACTGAGCTCATGTCATCCAATAACATTTCCAACACATGCATGACATCTTGCAAGCTCAAAAAAAAAGGAAATTCTCATAAGGAACTAGAAATTAAAACACTGCATCTAAGTATCAAACACGGGCACTTGCAAAACATTTATTTGGCTTTGAAAGGAAAATTATTTTTTCCAAATACTGCATCTAGCTTTCAAATATTGTAGGGCTAATGGAGTATAAAAATATGAGTATTGACAAACCCGATCCTGTTATTTTTTTGAAGAAAATAATGATTAAGATCTGTTACCCTCGATAGGGCTTGCTATGAGAAATTCAGTAAGTCTGATAATGCTCTACCGTGATTGGAGGAATCATTTGGACGAGTTCTGCACAAAAGTCTAACAATTAAGTTAAAGGACTTGTTCAAAACCTTAACCCTAAATATGAGCGATTAATTAATAGTCATCATTGCCTTAGCAAGCACCACCAATAAACATGACATGAAACACGCTCTGCGCTTTACATGACTTCATGACCCACCATGATGAAACACACACACAGGATCATCATCAGACGTGTGTGTGTTTGTGTGTGTCCTACAGATAAACAGATTTAAACACATTACAAATCTCAAGAATGCAGTTGTTTGCAGTTTTGACAAAATGCCAGGTCTTGTTAGAAACTATTAACTTATAGTATTTCTAGTAAAAAGTGCCTGATTGTTTTTCGATTTCCAAAGATATCCCAAACTACAAAGATTTATTGAAAAAGGTGTATAATGTAAAAGAACGGCCATTTTCATCGTCAACCCATTTTCTATTCCATCTAGAAGTGGCTCTTCCTCTGCGATATTAAAAGGTGGTGGACCGCACGACACTGTGAATATCCATGCAGAAACACGTACACTGACACGCTTATACTCTCACTCAGCTAACCATGTAAACAGTGAGACAGCACGCCACGTGTCCTAAGGCTAAGTAGTCATGGTACAAAATTTCACGATCTACTAATAGATTACGATATCGGAGCACGTAGTAGAGCCCTGTAGACGACGTCAAAACCTGGAGGTCTCGATGGAGACAAGAAGACGAGATGATGAGGAAAGGGAAATACAGAGAAAGGCAAGGAGATGAGAGATTTCACCATGTCGGATAAATCCTAGAAAGCCCTAGACGACAAATATGCTAGTATTCCTACCACAAGTACAGTCATGATACAATACTTGACACGAATCAGACTAAAGATCAGATAGAAACCACGCAATTATCGTTTAAAGTCAACATGAAATCAAAAACTGATGCTTTCTTAATGCGCGCTTCTGGTCTGTACAGGCGTTCACACTGACAATCTATCATCTAATAGCACAGAAATTTAATCAAAGTTGGCATGAACGCACCTTAAAGTCACCATGAAATCAAAATTATTGGAATGCTGCAGTATTTATTAAAAAAATATTTTTTAACATTTTAACTTTTTTTTTTTTTTTTTCTTTTTTTTTGAGAAGCCGTTTTACTCGGATACGTATAGGGAAGAATATAAGGGGTCGTTCACACAGAATGCATTTTTGCATTCCACTGGTTTCTTTTCCATTGTTTTTCTATGAACATGCACTAGCAAAGGGTTGCACTTTATTTTAAGGTGTCTGTGTAACAGTGTAATTATACCTTTTAAGTACTGAGTAATAATAATTAGCTACATGTACTTACTTTAGGTTTAGGGTTTGGTTTAGGGTTAGTTGCATGTAATTATGCACAGTTCATGCAGGGGGGTTTTTCATTCCTCTGCCCTGCGTCTTATGCAAAAACGCAGCCCTTATAGTGGTAAGCATCATAATTTAATCTTAAATAAATTACTCTTTCTTTTTGCCACTTCCACTTGGTTCGAAAACACCCACACAATCCAATCACTTCCTGACTGATTAAATCAGGTCCTGCCCTGCGTTTCTTTCATTGACTAGCCTGTTGAAAACCATTATGCAAATTTGGTTTGTGAACGGCATTTCATGTTGACTTTAAACTGGCAGGTCAAAGAGCTGGACATCACTTTTAAATTATTTTCGAGAACATTAACCACAGGAACATGACGGCACAGCAGTCACAACTGCAATAGATTTCATCATTGTCCTATAATATCGTAAAATGCTAACAGTTGGTTAAACCGGTAATCGACATGGATAATATACTGTACTTTACCAAGTGCTGTCAACCCTTTATATGCATCTGCCTTTCAAGGACCTGAGGAGAGTGTGGTAAATACATGCGATTGCAGAGCATGTTTATTGTTATTAAACACAATTTACCTATCCCTGTTAAAATAAGGTGATGACAACAGCATTTCACCTTTAGCAGGTCATTCCCAATGTCCTCTATGGCAGAAAGTCAAAGTCACGATTTCTGCACCAAAACCTATTGAGCTGCCTCGCTCTACTATCTACATAGGCAGCAACCTTACAAGGCAGCATCCTATCCGAAATGCAGCTTTATTAGTAACTCTGTTAATGCACTATTTGCTATGAGAAACTTGACTAAAGGGCCGTTCATACCAATAACGATAACTATATTTGCGTCCACACCAACGAACGATAACGGTCTGTTTATTCGCTCGCGCGCTGCGGTTTCAAAGTGTGTAAAACGCCATTGAACATGTTTTTGCTGTTCTTGTTGCATTTACGCGGCTTTAACGAGCAGATGTCCTCAGCATGTTATGTTTCGAGTGAAGCTAGTGTAATCGATCTAATAATCTAACAGTGAAATTAGCTGATGTAGTCAAAATAGTGGAATAAAAACAACACCTAGTCTTTTTCACCGCAATTTCAACGGAAGCAAGACAATGTTGTCGAAACGAGCGCTGGATACCTGAGGTAATACACCATTTATTCAGAGGGTATGAACCTATGGTATGAACGAGTGTTTTCCATATCCCTTATTTTTTTAAAGGGCCTTGACTTGTCAAACAGTGAAGGATTTTTTTCTGGACCTCAGCGATTAACTTCTCTGCAATGTCGTCTGCCATTTTAAATGCGCGAGCCCTTAAATTTGAATGGATTCTGATTGGCTGATTGGTGTTTTATCGTTCAACAGCTGGAAAAAAAAGTTGATCCAAATGATATCGTTTCTCTATATCGTTATCATTATAGCTGTGGTGTGAACTCTGCTATTCTTTAATACTGAGAACGATTTTTAGAACTTTATCTTTATCGTCAACTTTATCGTTATCGTCCTTGGTGTGAACGGGCCTTAATGCTTAGCCTACAACTGATTCCAAGAGTTATTCCAAGTTATTCCGAATTGAAAATGTGCTGAAGTACCACACACAAATGTTGTCTTAAATAGTCAATGAGATTGAGCTATTTATCTCCGCTGATTTCAGAATGTAATAAAATATTTTAGTTTATCAGTTTTTCTCACAGTGCATTCTGGGAATACCCTATCCTTTGCCAAAACAAGGGCTGCATTTAAGTCCACTTTTTATGTCCTTCCCTCACCAACTTCTCTTCATCTTGTTCCCTCGGGTGTACGTGATTGCTTGTGGTGCACAGTGCCCACTACTGGCGAAACCCTTGCAATGGGTTTAAATGAAACACCCTAAGCCCTTGGAATCTGCTATGGAGCCCGCCATGCGAGTTGTTATTGTGACGTCACAGTCGTGTTGCATTATGGTCTATGGATCTGCCTGAAGTGTTAATATGAGTAGACTCGGTCAAAATCAAGGGGTCAAGGGCCTGTCCAAATAAACATCCCTCGAACACTTGACGAAGTTGAAAGCACTTTAAAATGGCGGCCCTTACGGAAGTTTCCGAGAGTATGTCTAAAAGTGGAGTTAAACACAGCCAAGTTATTTCAAGACAGCATAACATCTGGGAGTCTAAAGGGTGTCTATGATGCCTAGATAGGCAGCTCACTAGAGTTTGAAACAGAGCACTGGAAATCATACAGAGGATCTGCTCTAATAAATCCAAGAAGAACCAGAATTTTTCCCGTTGTGCATTAAACCCTGGTTAATTCTGGAAAAATCCTCCATATGGATCAATTAAAAGCATTAATATTGTGCAAGTATATCTACACTCTGAAAAATAAAGGTTCTTTAGTGGCATTGAGGGTTCCATGAAGAACCTTTAACATCCATGATGGATCCTTTCAAGTACACCAAAGGTTCTTTAAAGTGGAATAAAAAAAAGTTATTTTAAGAACTGGCATTGCTGTGGAAACCCCATTTAGGAACCTTTATTTGCAAGAGTGTTTGATTATTTCTTAGAGTTTCAGGTTTTGTCTTCTGCAGTTGAAGAGACAGAAAGAGGAGGAGGAGAAGAATATTAATAGTATGACTGCACAGAACAGAAGACGACAAAACAGTTTAGTCTGCCCTCTTGTATTTGCTGGAGGGAGCCACACACTAAACGCTCACTGCTGCCCTGCAACATATTACACAACATCTCCAAACAAGTAAATCTACAACGACATTACAGCAGAAACCTGCAACCCCAGCCTTGAGCTGATAATATAATCCTCCAGAGAAGGTGGTGTGCTTAGCTAAGGTTCCTCTGGCTTGGCTGCATCTTTTCCTGAGTTAGCGCTATCATCCGCAGCGACAGGGTCACCCGAGGACTCGACTGGACCACCGGCCTGCCCGCTCGAGCTGGTGTCTTTGGAGTGCGTTTGCTTCGGGTTCACCGTCTGCTCTTCGGGGAGTCTGGAGCTCCTGCTGCTGTGCTGTTGCTCTTCAGTCTCGGGACCGGAGTCACAGGAGTCGCCCTTCTTTACCTCGTCATCAGACGTGAAGTCGGAGCTGTCAGACGGGCTTAGACCAGCGGAGGCGGAGGCTGGCAGTTGAATCTATTAAAGGAGGAGAAACATACTGACTGGAAAGCAGTCTTAACTTCTTAAAGACCCCCTGTGGTGAAAATCCAATTGTTGTTTATATGTCTATGTGGTGTTTTTAATACGCTTTAAGACAAACCATGTGTAAATTCATAAGTCGACACCATTGCTGAGTATTTTCTCCTTAAAACTGCAGTGAACCAAAGACAGTCTCAAAAACACGCTTTGAAATCGCTGGTGTTTCTGACATCACAAACTACCCAATCAGATCAACGTACCGGCGGGCTTTAGCATATCATTAACAGCGAACTAGCATATTTTTTTGTTGATATGAAAAATCAAGTAGATTTAGCAATATAGCGGGTATATGATGTATATTACGATGTTATGATGAACTATATGCCTTTCTCCACTGACATTCTGAATTGCTCAAAGTGTTTCTGATGATTGTTAGAAGTCAGACTGAGATGGCGAACGGGAACTTGGTTGTGTAACATTAGCAACACATTATTAGCTGTATGATAACATAGTCAAGCAAAAGGTTAATCATATTAATGTGTCCGATCGATGTTGTAAAGAGCGATTCCATTGTGCAGCGTTTACCTCAGTAAGTTGACCGAGTTAAAGGGATAGTTCGGCCAAAAATTATAATAAACCCATGATTTACTCACCCTCAAGCCGTTCGAGATGCATATGTCAATCATTTTTCAGACAAACACATTTTCTGTTATTTTAGAAAATGTCTTGGCGTAGGAAGCGTTGTGACGTAGAACGAAGTATAGCTAAGTCAAACGCTACGTCCTACGTCATACGCCGGCATCCATCTCCCGTGAACGCGCGTTGACCGTTGCCGGAAGCCAGTTATTTTCATTTATTCATTTATAAATATAAATATTTTTACGACAAAACCACACGGATTACCCTCAGAAGGCCTTCGTTTATCCCCCTGGAGCCGGATGGATTACTTTTGTGAAGGATGCATGCACATTTTTGGGACTTGAAGGAGGTGGACCCCATAACTTGACATTATAACCACTGAAAGATCTAAGACATTTTCTAAAATAACAGAAAATGTGTTCGTCTGAAAAATGATTGACATATGCATCTCGAAAGGCTTGAGGGTGAGTAAATCATGGGTTTAATATCATTTTTGGCCGAACTATCCCTTTAATCTGTGAGCTGATGTTAGTGAGTGGAGGCGAATTCTGAATGAAATCATTCCGATTGATGAATCTGTTCTCAAGAATGCTGTGTATTTCTCTTCTGTAAAGCACTTTGTAAACACTGTTATAAAAGGTGCTGTATAAATAAAGCTTTACTTGCATACTAAATAAATTGATCGGGTCACATTTATATGTCACAAGCTTCATATCTGATTTTTTGACCTGCGCACACAGCACGAATATAGTTTCCCGCTGTTTGCACATACTAACCATTCTCCTAAATTGCTTCTTTTCTTTGTTTTAGGCTGTGTTCACACTTGGCATGTTTCGTTGGATTCATACGAACCCTGGTGCGATTGCTCTGTTAGTGCGCTTCATCTGAATAAGTGTGAACGCTGCCATCTGGACCCTGGTGCACCAAACAAGTTGACCGAAACGCTGAAAAGATGGGTCTCTGTCCGCTTATAAACAAACTGGTGCGGTTCAAATGAAATATAAACACAACATGGACTAAAGACATGTAAACGAACCAAAAACAGGACATGATGTCACAAGATGCGACACTAAAAAGGACAGCGCTCAAGCATGCCTGTTTTTTCTCATCATAATCGCAGTGTTTCCCATCACAGTTCAGTTCAGGCATCAGAACCGTGTCTCCTCACAGCAGATCTGTGCGTTTGTGTGTGTGTGTTTTGACTTCTTTACACATTTTATAAGCTCTACACGAGTTCTCAACTGGTCTAAATACCATCATATGTAGCTACGCACACACAACGAGCGCATTTAGCCCAGCACACAGCATAGTTTGGATGTTCGGTAAGTTTCGATATGAAATATTCGCAATAAAAGCCGGCCAATCAGGTTGTGAACATATCCCTATGCCTTTAGGTTCGGTATCTTTAGGTTTGTTGTTAAAAATGCCAATGTAAACGCTAAGTGGACCAGGACTAAATGTTTTTGGTCCAGACCAAAAAGAACCAAGCGAACCGAACCACAAGTGTGAACACGCCCTTAAAGAGTAGACTTAATATTCATCCATTTCAGATCTGAATTTAAGAAATGACGAACACATGAAGCTTTGTGCCGTGCTGGTGATATTTATCAAGCTGTAAAAACGGCCCTTAACTTGGACGAGAGTCCAAAACAAGAGCCGGTGGGACATTGTCCTGCTCCACTTCACAGATGACGAGTGGAAGGAGAATTTTAGAATGACACGACAGTCATTTATGGCAATTCATTCATAACTAAAACAGCTTGTTCCACACGTCATACATCATTACGCCATTTCTACGCCATTGCACATGCGCAGTCATTTCGGTTTTGGTTTTCAATCCAATCAAGTGTTTACACGGATTCATTCTGATTGACACGGTGACTTTTTTTACTCTAGATATCGGATTATTAGGGTCCATGTGAACGCAGATACGGATTCAAGTATCCGAGAACTGTTTTATGGCGCATAGGAAGTACATGCTGGAATTAAAAGCATAAGAGATTATCTACCTGGAATGGCTCAGTGACGCCCACAATGGAGCTCATATTGTTGCTGTAGTAACCCAGTATGAAGTCGCCAGAATCCTTTGGCAATTCTTCCTCGGTAAAAGTCACCTGGAGATTGCAAATCAAAACCTCCTAATTAAAATTCACAAGCTTCAGTGTGTAGCATTATGAACACAAGTGAATGCCTTTTTATGCAACTAAATGCATGTGTGATTTGTCCTTACCTGGTGCTCCTGCCTCAGGAAGTCAGACTCCTCCTGCTTGGCCCAAGTGTAAGCCACATAGTCTTTATGGTGCTTAAACCCAACCTGTGAAATGACATATTTGTAAAGTATGTTCAATCAATTGTATAGCTGCATATGAACTTAACTCAAGTGACAAAAAATATATGATTTTAACCATCGTACTCCTACATCAATAGATGCTCAGAACTGATGAAATGATTGAAATAACCTTGTAAAGCCCAATCCAGTCCCAGGAGCTTCGAGGAAAGTTGGGCACCACCTTGAATGTGGCCACTGCATCTGATATCTCTCTCCATTCATCCTCTACAATGAGTTCTACTAGAGGCATGTCCACCTTATATGGGAACTGAAAGGACATCACATGTTAAACACATTGCACAAACAAACAATGGAAGTTGCATTGATGTAGACATTCTGTGACAGCCTTGAAAATGAAACGATTTACTTCCAAAAAGGTTTTATAGTCTGATGTCTTGTTTTAGGGATTTCCACCTTTCAATTAAAAGAGCAAATCATCATATGGACCAGATTTGGCATGTTCAAATGTTTGCTTAAATGTTCAAAAAAGGATATTTTGATATTGTTGCAGCTCCTCTCTTCCCAGTCTGTCAGTAACGCTCTGTTTAGTTTCTGTCTCTATGAAGCCCCTCCTTCTGAAAAGCACACTGTGCTCTGATTGGTCAGCTGGAGCAGTGTGTTGTGATTGGTCGAGGGCTTCGAGTGTGTTTGGGGAAATGTCCCGCCCCTTTCCATAAGCATTTGTTTCAACACACTACTAATTAACTCAACCAGGCCCCGCCCCTTTATTCTGCATATTAATTATTTAAATGAGAAATATTGTGACGTGTTCGTTCCCGTAAGAAACTCAAGACTACAATAGAGGCGTTTCAGGGAGTTTAGAAACACTGGCACTGATATAGAGATTATCTCCTGCTGGAGGGACTTTGCGACTTTGCAGAGCTTTTTCATGATCAAACAGCAACATCAACACTAAAGAAAGATGAACATGTGCCTTGGCATTAAAGCTCATTAATGCTGCTGTATGGGTGTTAATAACACAACAGCTGAGGGAGTGATGGCAAATTTGATCTTTCTCTCTTTTCCGATCACCAAAATCATTTTCTTATTTTTTGGAAAGTCATTGAAACGTGATTTTTTTGTGATTGAAACAAAAATGATTGCAGTTGTTTCCCATTCACCGCTATATAAATCCACCCATCTATGATGATTTCTGCTTCTGAGAACCCAGGAAATGTGAAAAGGGTCCATTAACAAAAGCAATGCTTGGTCTTTTTTGCTCTCGAACATGCACATTAGCTGAACCAACATGAAAGAATACGTTTTAAAGGGGTGGTTGATTATGATGTCACTTTTCTAACTTTAGTTAGTGTGTAATGTTGCTGTTTGAGCATAAACAACATCTGCAAAGTAACAACACTCAAAGTTCAAAGCAAAGGGAGATACCTTATCACCACAAATGTGATTTATATTGGTTGGTATTTATCGACCACCCGCTTCAGATGTTACTTTTTATAACTCATTTAAGGATATTTTAAAGGAAATGCAAAGCCATGGAAAGGAGGTGATTGTTTTAGGAGATTTTAATGTAAACTGGACTGATAAGAAAAGTAGAAAAAAATTGAAAGAAATTACTGGTCAGGGGTGCGTTTCCCGAAAGGATCGTTAGCCAACTATGGTCGCAAGTTCCCTCGTTACCAATAGAGTTCAATGGACATTGCGATGAACTTGCGACCATAGTTGGCCAACGATGCTTTCGGGAAACGCACCCCAGTATGGTTTTAGTCAGATGATAAATGGACCTACGAGAATAACTCAAACAAGTAAAACCCAAATTGATCTAGTATTTTCTGATAAGCCAGAGAGAATTATTAAATCTTTTAACTTTGTTACAGGAATTTCTGATCACAATTTAGTACTCGTTGCCAGGAAGTTAAGTAAGAAAAGGTTTATTTTTAGACAACACAAGAATGATTCTTCCTTTAGGATACCAAAGAAAGACTTGCCCAAATTTGATACAGAATTGAAAAATTCAGACTGGGATAGGTTAACTAGTATTGAAGAAACTAATTTACTTTGTAAGGCTTTTATAGATACTGTCAACAGTGTTAAGGCTAAATTTATTAAGAAAATAGCTAACAGACATACAAATATAAACCTACCTTGGTTGATAGAACATATTTGGAATCTGATGAAGAAAAGAGACCATCTACTGATATGCGTCTCTTTAAAGACTGCCGTAACAAAGTAGTGAATGAACTTAGGAAGGCGAAAGCAAATTTCTTTATTGACCTAATTAAACAGGCTAAAGGAAATAATCACTTACTCTGGAAACACATTAATAAACTCTTTCGAAAGGAAAATAAAAGTGTTAAGTCTTATGAGATGAAGATCAACAATATACTAACACAGGATGTGAATGAAATTGCAATGTCTTTTAATATGTTTTTCAAAGACAAAGTTTATGCTTTGGTTAATCAATTTGGGAGCAGGAAAATTAGTATCATATCACCAGATGTAACTTATCCTGTTTTTTCTTTAAAAGAGGTCTGTGAACAAGAGGTTATGGATATTTTATGGGATATTTATGGGATGGATTCCTGCTTGATAAAAAGGAATGCTGTAACTTTGTGTTCCTCAGTTACACAGCTGATAAATAAGTCTTTCGGACAAGCTGTGTTCCCAGAGAGTTTAAAAGCTGCAGTTATTACTCCAATATTCAAGGGGAGAGACCATTCTGAATTTAATAACTACAGACCAGTTAGTATCCTTCCAATAATGTCTAAGGTAATTGAAAAATTTGTGACTAACCAGTTAATTAACCATCTGAATTTGGGTCACCATTCCTTGAACGAAATGCAGTTTGGGTTTAGACCGAAACATTCAACAGAGACAGCTCTCTGCTACTTTGTGGAACAGTTAAAAGGCATGTTAGATAAAGGAGGGGTGGTAGGAGCCATCTTTATAGATTTAAAAAAGGCATTTGACACAGTCAATCATAATGTGCTGTTATCTAAATTATCAACTCATAATGTTTCAGCAAATGCTATTGAATGGATGGCTTCATATTTGCGTAATAGACAACATTGTACAAGGGACATCCTCCTCATCCTTAGATTGTCCTACTGGTGTTCCACAAGGCTCAGTTTTAGGCCCTCTTTTATTCAGTATTTATATCAATGATCTACCATCTATTTGTCCAGAAGTTAAAATTCAAATGTATGCCGACGACACGGTTATTTATGTTCATGCTAAATCTAAACAGCATGCTGCATCTCTACTCTCAGGAGCTATGGAGAAAATCCCAGATTGGATGACATATTCCTGTTTGATATTAAATTATTCCAAGACGGTTAGTATGTATTTCTCCATTAGAGGAAGTAGTTGCACTCCTCCTGTGATTAGTATTAAAGGACAAAAGGTACAGGATGTTCAGCAAGTTAAATATTTGGGTGTGTTCACGGTGCTAAGTCATGATCATTCACCACAATCTCTTAAACAGTTTGTAACGATAAACAGACCAGGCTCAAGGTTAACAAGAGCTTCCTCTAGAGGGGACTGCTGTGTTAAGTTTCGGTCCACGACATTTGGACAAAACTGCTTTTCAGTGAAGGCAGTTGGGATGTGGAATTCCCTACCACTGAGTGTCAGAGAATGTAGTACATTCATACATTTTAAAGGTGGTGTAAAAATATGGTTGAAGGATAATCAGGTTTGTAGTCATTGAGACACCGAATGTGGTCAGTATGTTTTTATTGTGTATGGTAAAATTTTTGTAATGACAATTGTTTGTCTTTGTATTTGGATTATTGATGTTGTTTAATATGGCTTTGGGAGGTTTTGTATATTTTGTAATATTTTGCATGCTATTGGCACCTGCCCAGGGACTGCAGATGTGAATTAGCTTTTAGCTAAATCTGGTACGGTATATACCTGTATATTGTGCATTGTCCCTGTTAAATAAATAAATAAATAAATAAATTCCTCCGGGGTTAGTGACATCACCAACCCTAGAATTTACATAAACCCCGCCCCCAGGAACGCAATTTATAGATTATCATGACAGAATATGCTAATCAATGACTAGAAGATAACTACACATAAGCTACAAAAATTCATCAACTAATCATTCAGAAATGTCCTGTTGCTTCTACATGTTGTCACTTCTTCTTGAGTCTAAAGAAGGCTAAAAGTTTTTGAAATGTTCAGTGCATGTGTGTGTGAGGTAAAAGGACACAAGCTGTTGAAGCTCCGCCCCCTGTGCCGGGAGCAGCAGCTCATTTGCATTTAAAGGGACAGACACAAAACGGTGCGTTTTTGCTCACCCTCAAAAAGTGACAATTTTAACATGCTGTATAAAAATATCTGTGGGGTATTTTGAGCTAAAATTTCACATACACACTCTGGGGACATCAGAGACTTATTTTACATCTTGTGAAAAGGGCGTTATACCACCCTTTTAAACCTGATTTGAGCTAAAGAAGTGTAACATCAGGCAGTGTGTGCTGACCTGCAGAGTGAAAATGGAGGAGACAGGCTTGTGGTCGCTGACGGTGTACTCCATGTGACTGCGGTAGAAATGCTGCGACACACGGGTCCCGCTGGTCAGTCCCGTCATGGAGCTGCGCTTCGACACGCTGTTGCTGACCGCAGCCATCGGCCTCAAACGCCACAGAATACGGTCAGTCCATGCAGGCTTACGCTTCTTCCCACTGAGAAAGATCAAGATTCACTTAAACAACTGTGCAACAATACTATCATTGCTGGAATTGAATACTACAGATTGACAGGAATGGGAAATTGAATCATTTTGGAGGAAAACAGTGATATACAATCAGACACAGTTTTAGACTTGGACTCAGTCCAAAAAAAAAACAAAAAACTTGATGCTGTAAAAACGTCCTGTTCTGACAGCAAACCTGCATCTT